>NC_134696.1:60388457-60688457 GCF_050947455.1 Rhinoderma darwinii | reverse complement strand
TTTCATTTTGATAGTTTGTATTGTAACGAACGCAGCTATACCAATTATGTTTATTTATTACTTACATAATTGTATGGATTTAAAAAAATAAATATATATATATATATATATATATATATATATATAAATGAAAGACAGCAGCACTCTGTAGCAAATCCCACTACAGTGACGGGTGCACAGCAGATAATCCTGATTGCAATATATCAAGAAGAAATTCAGCAGCACTCCAATTTAAGCAAAAAATTATGTGCTTTATTCAATCGAATGCAGAGATGACAAGACATCTGAGTGGCAAATTCTGCAGAAATGGGTCATGGCCGGGAAAAGTCGTCATGAAGTCTGGACTGGATGGAGAAGAGGAAAAAAACGACGTCGTCACCTGTGAGTCCCTAGATTTATAGAGAATCTGTCACCTCTCCTGACATGTCTATTATAGGAAATCCTTGTATTTCACAAAAAGTCTTTCTGCAGTCCAGTACTGATAGACAATTCCCCTTGTCAGGAAGATGTGTCCTAGCACAGTGTGATACTGTCAGTATGTAGGGACACAGCCCTGTGACAAGGGAAATCGTAACACTGTTAATGCTTGCCCAAAAAAGTAGTGTTAAAAATAGTTACGGTGCGGCAGGGCGGCGGTGAGGAAGGGGGGCCCAAGTTTGGGTAACAGCCCAGGGCCCATGGTCTACTTAATCCGCCACTGGTTAGGATATATATATGTAACTGAAAACTTTACTAAACTTATTTTTACAATTTATTAAGTCCCACCAGTTATGGTCTGCCATGACAACCGATCTGCACCACGCAATCGCAAAACAGCAGGGCGATGGAGTGACAAAGGGGGCCCCCTTCTGTCTAACAATTTATAAGCCATGCCTGCCATTTATTGCGGCAGCTGATAAGTTAAACTTCTGGGATCAGAGTTATCTTCTATCTGGGCCGTTAGAGCTCCTGCGCCCCCGCCACAATCAATCAATCAATCAATGGGGTTTTGAAAACTTTTATATTGATGGCCTATCCTTAGGTTAAGTCATGAATAACAGATCGGTAGGGGTCCCACTCCCAAAACTGCACCGATAAGCTAAGAGAAGGGGCCGCGTTGATAAATGCTGTGGCCTCTTCATAGTTTACCAGGCACAGCGCCATACACATTCATAGCGGCTGTGTCTAGGATTGCAGTTCCAGTCCCGTTCTAGTACAATTTCTGCATGTGAATCCACCCTATGCTACACGTAGCGCAATTGTTGCACATTTTCTGTCCGGATTTATAAGCGAAAAATCCACAGCGTATTACAGTAGCAGCATGTGGATAGTATTTAATAGTATTTAAATAAAATAAATGTACACAAGGCCCCGGGACCAGATGGGTTACACCCTAGAGTTCTTAAAGAGCTTAGTTCAGTTATTTCTGTCCCCCTCTTCATAATATTTAGAGAGTCTCTCATGAGTGGTATAGTGCCAAGGGACTGGCGCAGGGCAAATGTGGTGCCTATTTTCAAAAAGGGCACTAGGTCTTCGCCGGGTAATTATAGACCAGTAAGCTTAACATCAATTGTGGGGAAAATGTTTGAGGGGCTATTGAGGGACTATATACAGAATTATGTGACAATAAATAGTATTATAAGTGACAGCCAGCATGGTTTTACAAAGGACAGAAGCTGTCAAACCAACCTGATTTGTTTTTATGAAGAGGTAAGCAGAAGCCTAGACAGAGGGGCCGCTGTGGATATAGTGTTTTTGGACTTTGCAAAGGCATTTGACACTGTCCCTCATAGACATCTAATGGGTAAATTAAGGACTATAGGTTTAGAAAGTATAGTTTGTAATTGGATTGAGAATTGGCTCAAGGACCGTATCCAGAGAGTTGTGGTCAATGATTCCTACTCTGAATGGTCCCCAGTTATAAGTGGTGTACCCCAGGGTTCAGTGCTGGGACCACTATTATTCAACTTATTTATTAATGATATAGAGGATGGGATTAATAGCACTATTTCTATTTTTGCAGATGACACCAAGCTATGCAATATAGTTCAGACTATGGAAGATGTTTGTGAATTGCAGGCAGATTTAAACAAACTAAGTGTTTGGGCGTCCACTTGGCAAATGAAGTTTAATGTAGATAAATGTAAAGTTATGCATCTGGGTACGAAAAACCTGCAAGCATCATATGTCCTAGGGGGAGCTACACTGGGGGAGTCAATTGTTGAGAAGGATCTGGGTGTACTTGTAAATCATATACTAAATTTCAGCATGCAGTGTCAATCAGCTGCTTCAAAGGCCAGCAAAATATTGTCGTGTATCAAAAGAGGCATGGACTCGCCGGACAGGGAGGTAATATTACCACTTTACAAAGCATTAGTGAGGCCTCATCTAGAATATGCAGTCCAGTTCTGGGCTCCAGTTCATAGAAAGGATGCCCTGGAGTTGGAAAAAATACAAAGAAGAGCAACGAAGCTAATAAGGGGCATGGAGAATCTAAGTTATGAGGAAAGATTAAAAGAACTAAACCTATTTAGCCTTGAGAAAAGACGACTAAGGGGGGACATGATTAACTTATATAAATATATGAATGGCGCATACAAAAAATATGGTGAAATCCTGTTCCATGTAAAACCCCCTCAAAAAACAAGGGGGCACTCCCTCCGTCTGGAGAAAAAAAGGTTCAACCTGCAGAGGCGACAAGCCTTCTTTACTGTGAGAACTGTGAATCTATGGAATAGCCTACCGCAGGAGCTGGTCGCAGCAGGGACAGTAGATGGCTTTAAAAAAGGCTTAGATAATTTCCTAGAACAAAAAAATATTAACTGCTATGTGTAGAAATTTTTTACTTCCCCTTTCCTATCCCACTTCCCCTTTCCCATCCCTTGGTTGAACTTGATGGACATGTGTCTTTTTTCAACCGTACAAACTATGTAACAAATCTTATCTGCATGCTGCATAAAATTTCTATGCAAAAATTGACCTGCAGTGTGGATTTTTTAATCCGCAGCATAAATTGACATGCTGCGGTTAAAAAAATCCACACTGCAGGTCAATAGTTGCTTTCAATGGGGAAGGGGAAATCCACAACAATTATAAAGTTTTGCATTATTTTGCTGTGAATTAGCTGCTTTTCTGCAGCAAAAATCACAACTAGAAGAAAAAAAAATTCAACTTCAGCGGTTTTTTATTTTTCTGTGTGGATTTTGCTGTCGATTTTGTTGCGGATTTCAACCCTTCTAAATTGAAAAGTGTGACAGAGAACATCTCGAATAGAATGGGCATGCTGCGGATTTGAAAAATCCACAAATTCGGATGGAAAAAACACAATAAATATACAACCTGTGCTGGAGGCCTAAGGGTATGTTCACACGCACTGTTTTCAGACGTAATTCGGGCGTTTTACGCCTCGAATTACGCCTGAAAAAAACCAGCTCCATTACACCTACAAACGTCTGCCCATTGCTTTCAATGGGTTTTACGGTGTTCTGTTCCCACGAGGTGTTATTTTACGCATCGCTGTCAAAATATGGCGCGTAAAAAGACGCCCGTGAAAAAGAAGTGCATGTCACTTCTTGGGACGTTTTTGGAGCCATTTTTTCATTGACTCTATTGAAAAACAGCTCCAATAACGTCTGTAAAATACGCCGCGAAAAACGTGAGTTGCTACAAAAAATGTCTGAAAATCAGGAACTGTTTTCGCCTGAAAACAGCTCCGTATTTTCAGACATATTTTGCTAAGCCGGGTGAACATACCCTAAGGCCTTATTTACACGAGCGTAGTTCACGTCCGTGATTTTCACGCGGGTCGCACGGACCAATGTAACTCAATGGAGCCGTTCAGACAGTCCGTGATTTTCATGCAGCGTGTGTCCGCTGCGTAAAACTCACGACATGTCCTATACTTGAGCGTGTTTTGCGCCTGACACACCCATTGAAGTCAATGGGTGCGTGAAAATCACGCGCAGCACACGGACGCACTTCCGTGTGCTGCGCTTGATTTGCGCAACGGTAGATCAAGAAATTCGTGTGAATTTTGCCTAAGGGTGAATTAACATGTGGCAGATTTGATGATGACATTTTATTCAACAAATCTGCTGCAGGTTAATTCACCCTAAGGGCATGTTTAGACATGGCGGAATTGCTGTGGAATTCCGCTGCGGACAGTCCGCACTGGAAATCCGCAGCAGACAGTCTGTCCATTGGTTTTCACACCTTTTTAGTTATCTTCGTGAAGACGTTGCGGACAACTCCGCTGCGAACCATAGGCTGCGGTGTGGAATTTGGTGTCCGCAGCATACAGTGGCTGTTGCAGACTTGATTACGTACTTGTGTCGGAATTTCTCCATTGACCTCAATGGAGTTGCAAAATGACGCAATGAAATCCGCAGATGTTATGTGTGTTGCGTTGCGGATTGCTTTCACGAACAGGATATTTTATCATTCCGGCTGGACCTATGTGTTTCGAGGTCTATAGCCAAACTGAGATGGAATGTTTTAAAAGAGAGCAGGATGTACTCTACACCTGAATCCGCAACGACTAATCTGCAGCATTTTACTGCACATTTTAGGAAAAGGCGCAACGGAATCTGCAACGCAGATTATGTGCGGCATTGATGCGGACAGTGTCTGCAGAATTCCGCCACATCTGAACATGCCCTAAGGCTATGTTCACACAGGGTATTTTGCAGGAGGAATATCTGCCTCAAAATTCAGTTTGGAAGTTTGAGGCAGATATTCCTCTCCCTGCACGCCGATTTTCGCGGCGATTTTCGCGCCGTTTTTCGCCCGCGGCCATTGTGTGCCGCGGGCATAAAACAGCGCGAAATACGCTTTCTCTGCCTCCCATTGAAGTCAATGGGAGGTCAGAGGCGGAAGCGCCCGAAGATAGGGCATGTCGCTTCTTTTTCCCGCGAGGCAGTTTTACTGCTCGTGGGAAAAAGACGCCGACGCCTCCCATTGAAATCAATGGGAGGTGTTCTCGGGCCGTTTTTGCCGAGTTTTGCGACGCGGTTTCCGCGTCAAAAAACTCGGCAAAATACTCCGTGTGAACATAGCCTAAGGCTTCTATTACATGGCTGTTTTTACTTCTATGAAAAGCTTTTCATCTTTATGTGCTGATATTGTGCTTTCAAGTTTATTTGGCTGGCTATATTTCTAATCCTGATTGCAGCCTGCCAGCTATTCTTTTGCCAGTTAAATCTTTGTTCTTTGCATATCTTTGATTTGTATAAGTATTTGTTTAGTGTCTTTTTACATTGATGCAAATGACTGCGACGTTTGTACTTTCTGATTTGTAATACAAATTTTTACATTTCCAGGAAAAACAATTAACCTCCAAAATGCATGCGCTTCCAATAGAACAGAATCCTGCCAGGCCCCAAATGAGGGAGATCTGCAGGAAACAAGTGTTCTGTGATAGAGTTGAATCCATGCTGTTTGAGATGTGGTTTATCATTGTTACGCACTGAAGTTTAATGCAAAAATATATTTCAAATGATGTCCGGGTTGGCTTCTCAAGCTCTCCGTATTCGCTACAGAAATGTAAATCTGCTTAAAAAAACAAAAAAAACGTAATAGACAATTCCTAGTTTAAAGCTAGACATAGATTTTAGATTTCTAATGTCTATAGTGATCTAGCAGACGCTCATCTGGGGGCAGCAGTGGATGGAGGGGTACTGACAGGATGAATTTTTAATGTCTGATCGCATTGTTTTCCTCAGAGATAAGCAGCGAGGTTAGAGGTACTATCTATTCAATTGTTTTTGACTGAGCAACTGCGTTAGCAGAATAATAAGGGTATGTGCACACACACTAATTACGTCCGTAATTGACGGACGTATTTCGGCCGCAAGTAGTGGACCGAACTCAGTGCAGGGAGCCGGGCTCCTAGCATCATACATATGTACGATGCTAGGAGTCCCTGCCTCTCCGTGGAACTACTGTCCCATACTGAAAACATGATTACAGTACGGGACAGTTGTCCTGCAGAGAGGCAGGGACTCCTAGCATCGTATATAACTATGATGCTAGGAGCCAGGCTCCCTGCACTGTGTTCGGTCCGGTACTTGCGGCCGAAATACGTCCGTAAATTACGGACGTAATTAGTGTGTGTGCACATACCCTTATAGTGATTTCCTTGGCAATTTAAGATGCAGAACAGATTATCATCAGAAGATTTGAACAGTATTACAATAAGGGTATGTTCACACGGCAGCGTCCATTACGGCTGAAATCACGGAGCTGTTTTCAGGAGAAAACAGCTCCTGAATTTCAGACGTAATGGCATGTTGCCGGCGTTTATCGCTGCGTCCATTACGGACATAATTGGAGCTGTTTTTCTATGGTGCCAATGGAAAACGGCTCCAATTACGTCCCAAGAAGTGACAGGCACTTCTTTGACGTGGGCGTCTTTTTTGCGCGTAAAAAAAATGACAATCGGAACAGAACATCTTAAAGCCCATTCAAATGAATGGGAAGATGTTTGCCGGCGCATTGGAGCCGTATTTTCGGACGTAATTCGAGGTTAAAACGCCCGAATTACGTCCGTAAATAGGGTGTGTGAACCCAGCCTAATAATGGAAACTTTTTCTGTGCTGACATATGGTTTCTTCAAGTTACAGGCCCAAAGCCCGAAGCTGCACTACTGAAAGATTCTGATGACAATAACTAAGCCCCCTTGTGGTGATTTCTCTCAGGGCTTATTCAGACGAATGGGATATTAGTCTATGGGCCGTGCAGACAGGTGCGTGATTTTCATGCATCGTGAGTCTGCAGTGCAAAAGTCACGACATGTCCGTTCTTTGGGCGTATTTCGCGCATCACGCACACATTGAAGTCAATGGGTGCGTGAAAATCACGCATGTCACACGGAAGCACTTCCGTGGGACAAGCGTTATTCGCGCAACAGCTGTGAACAGGATGAATGAAAACAGAAAAGCACCATGTGGTTTTCTGTTTTACAAACATCCAAACGGAGTGTCATAATGATGGCGGCTGCGCATCATACGGGGCAAACATTTTGTGCCCACTAATTTCCTAAAATATCATTGTTGTGGTCTGTTTTTCTGATACAGAGTTCCAAATACTCAGCATTGGGATGGACATAACATTCTGACTGTTTGCAGCCGCCACTAGGGGGAGCTTAATGCATACTGTGTTATTATTGAGTTAAATGTATAAAAAGTAGTCAGTTAGCTCTGGGGCTATGGCGGCCCCAGGCCAGATTGTAATCTTTAATGAATGTTTTATTTCTAGTTTTATGCAGGGGATATGAAGATTTGTATCAGAAAAATAAAGCTCCAAAGCTTTATTCCGCCGGAAAAACGCAACCACAATGTAGTGGGGTTTTTGGGAGGGTATTCCGTTCGGTGTTCAGGGCAGACACGCTGTGCAGCTTGACGCAGCGTATCCGCCCTTAACACGCCGTGTGTGTTCCTACCCTTGAGGTGACAGTGGGTCCGCTTACCTACTGGGCACCTGTGCAGCTGCACAGGTTACACCAATGCCCAATCTATGTCCACCCCTGCACGGCAGATTTTGTTGCAGAAATCTAATCTGAATGTGGCTGTTTCTGCAGCAGGTGCAGGTATTTCTGAAACAAAATATACCGTATGTAACTGGGATATGTTCCCACAGTGCAGATTTTGACAGAATATTTCAAGCCAAAACCAGAAAAGGAACCTTAACAAAAGAAATATTTAAAAGCAGGGCCTTATGGGTCTGGTCTCCTCGGATCCAATTTTGGGTTTGACTTAAAAAATGCATGTGAAATCTGCAGTGGATCCTGCCCATGGCAACATACCCTTAGGGTATGTTCACACGTGGCAGAGTTTTTCCGCTGCAAATGTTGGCGCAGATTTGGGGCATCTGCACCAACAATTGCATATTTGACAGGTAATTCAGACGTTGCAGAAAAGACAGGGGACTTGCCACAGATTTCAGTTTTTGAATTGCAAAGGCTGAAATCCGCAGTGAAATTCCGCTTCTTCTCCGTAACAGTCAGTGCATGCTGCGGAGGGAAAATTCTGCACCGCAGCCTATGGTCCGCAGCAGAGTTTTCCGCAACGTCTGATCTAACTTGCCTAAAAATGTATTGAAACAACTGTAAAAAACATCCGCTGGAGAATTCCACTGCGGACTGTACGCAGCGGAATTCCACAGCAATTCCGCCACATCTGGCCGTGCCCTTAGGAAAAAATCTGCAGCGGAATCTCAAAATGTCAGAAATCTGCAGCAAATAGTGTGTTTCTGCTGCGTATATTGCTGCGGAACACTACAGATTTTCCGCAGCAGTTTTACCTGCTGATTTAGTATGAAGCATATAGGAAGCTTTATGTTCTTTGGTTTTTACTTCGATTCCGCTGTGAATCGATGTACAAACTGTAGCACAACTCAGATTTTAATGTGGAATTTATTTTCTCAATTAAAGTCTATGCAAGATCTCATCCACTTTGCTACAGAATTTCCACACAGAATTCAGTTGCGGAAATTTCACAGTGTTTATGCCCAGCCTTAACTCCTAGGCGCACCAGGACACAACTGTACGTCCTGGTGGGAAGTTTCTTCGCGCACCAGGACGCACAGTTACTGCACGGTTCCCGGTGCACAATGTCAGGGATTGTTTGCACCGTGAATCGGAAGGTCAGCTGTCTCCAACAGCTGACACTCCAGTCTTGCCGGCCCGTGGTGCATCACCGCTGATTCCGGCAATTAACCCATTGAATGCAGTAATTGTTTGAGATCACCGCGTTTAGGGGGTTTGTATCAGATCGGCAGCCCACATAATGCAATCGCAGGAGTTGTCGATCATTGGCATGGCAACCGGAGGCCAGATAATGGCCTCTGGGTCTGCCTTGTATGGAAGCCTATAAGGACCAGCCTCCGACTGGTCCTGATAGGCTTCCTATTACGTCACTGTCAGTGTCAAACTGACATTTAGAATACATTACACTACCAAGGTAGTGTAATGTATTCTAGCAGCAATCAGTTCTGCAGGTCTTCAAGTCCCTTAGTGGGACAAAAGAAAAGTAAAAGAAAGTTACTAAAAATGTTTTATAAAAGTGTAAAGAAAAGTTATAAAATAAAAAAACAAAAACTGCTTTTTTTCCCCTATAATAAGCCTTTTATTATAGGATAAAATAAAAACGTTAAAAAAAAATACACATATTTTGTATCACCGCATTCGTAACGACCCAAACTATAAAACGATATTGTTATTTTACCCGCACGGTGAACACCACAGAAAAAAAAATAAAAAAATAGAAAACAATGCCAGAATCTCTATTTTTTGATCACCACCCCTCCCAAAATATAAAATAAAAAGTGATAAAAAAGTTGCATGTACCCAGACCAAGAAAAACTACAACCCGTCCCTAAAAAAATAAGCCCTTACACAGCTTTTTCGACTGGAAAAATAAAAACACCATGGCTCTCAGGATATAAAGAATAAAAATAATGTCTTTTTTTTTTTAAAAAAAGGTTATTTTATTGTGCAAATGCTGCAAAACATGAAAAAACTATATATATATATATATATATATATATATATATATATATATATGAAATTGCCATAATCGTATCGACCCACAGTATAAAGTAAAATTGCAATTTATAGCCCACGGTGAACACTGTAAAAAAAAAAAAGAATAAAAAAGATTTTCAGAATTGCTTGTTTTTGGTCACCTTGCTTGACAAAAAATGTTATAAAAGTGATCAAAAAGTTGTATGTACCGATAAATGGCACCAAAAAAAATCTACAGCTCGTATCGCAAAAAATAAGCCCTCACACCGTTCAATCGTCCAAAAAATGCAAAAAGTTCTGGCTCTCGGAATATGGTGAAACAAAAAATTTTTAACAAATATTTTTTCTTTGTAAAAGTAGTAAAATATATTAAAAAAAATATATAAATTTGGTATTAGCGTAATCATATTGAGACGCAGAATAAAGTTGTCATTTTTCCCGCGCGGTGAAAGCCATAAAAACCTGACCCAAAAATCAATGGATGCATCACAGTTTTTTCCATTTTCAGCATGAAAAGAACAGTTTTTTTCAGTTTCCAGGTAGATTATATGGTACTTTAAATGGTGTCAATAGAAACTACAACTCCTCCCGCAAAAAATAAGCCCTCAAACCACTTTATTGACAGAAAAATAAAAAAGGTATGGCTCTTGGAAGGCGGGGAGTGAAAAACAAAAATAAAAAAGCATGAAATGGATCAGTCCTGAAAAGGTTAATACATTTCTAATGAAAAAACATTTATGACCCCATGTGGGGTATAGACATACTCAGGAAAAATTGCCTTACAAATGTTGGGGTGCTTTTTCTCTTTTATCCCTAGTGAAAATGAAAAAATTCAAAATTTTAGTGGAAAAAATGTTGATATCTATTTTCACGTCCTAATTCCAATAAATTCTGTGAAAAACCTGTGGGATCAAAGTGCTAACTATACCCCTAGAAAAATTCCTTGAGGGGGTGTCCACTGTTTTGGTCCCTCAAGGGCTTTGCAAATGTGACATGACACCAAAAACCATTCCAGCTAAATTTGAGCTCCAAAAGCCAAATGCGCTCCTTCCCTTTTGAGCCCTGCTGTGGGTCCAAACAGCAGTTTATTACCACATATGGAATATTTCCGTAATTGGGAGAAATTGCTTTACAAATGTTGGGGAGCTTTTTCAGCTTTATTCGTTGTAAAAATTATACATTTCTAAATTTTTTCAGAAAGAAAGTTCATTTTCATTTTTACAGACAAATTCCAATAAATTTAGCAAAAAACTGTGGGGTCAGAATGCTCACTATACCCCTAGAAAACTTCCTTGTAGTTTCCAAATTGGGATCACTTTTGGAGGGTTTCCACAGTTTTGGCACCACAAGATCTCTTCAAACCTGACATGTTGCCTAAAATATATTCTAAAAAAAAAGGAGGCCCCAAAATCTACTAGGTGTTCCTTTATTTCTGAGGCCTGTGTTTCAGTCCATTAGCGCACTAAGGCCACATGTGGGATATTTCTAAATACTGCAGAATCTAGGCAACACATATTGAGTTGCGCTTCACTGTTAAAACCTTCTGTGTTACAGAAAAAAATTGATTACAAATGAATTTGGGCAAAAAAAATTAGATTTGTAAATTTCACTCATTCATTGCTTTAATTCCTGTGAAACGCCTAAAGGGTTAAGACCCTTTCTGAATGCTGTTTTGAATACTTTTAGGGGTGCAGTTTTTAAAATGGGGTGATGTATGGGGACTTTCTAATATATTAAGGCCCTCAAAGCCACTTCAGAACTGAACTGGTCCCTGAAAAAATTGCCTTTTGAAATTTCCTGAAAATGTGAGAATTTGCTGCTAAAGTCCTAAGCCTTGTAACGTCCATAAAAATTAAAAGATGTTCAAAAAACGATGGCAACATAAAGTAGACATATGGGAAATGTTAATTAGCTACTTTTTTTGTGGTATTACTATCTGTTTTATAAGCAGATATATTTAAATTGAGAAAAATGCAATTTTTTTTTCAAATTTTCTCTAAATTTTTGTATTTTTCACAAATAAATATAGAATTTATCGACCAAATTTTTTCACAAACATAAAGCACAATGTTTCACAAGATAATAATCTCATAATCGCTTGGATAGGTAAAAGCATTCAGAAATTATTACCACATAAAGTAACACATGTCAGATTTGAAAAAAAATCGTCCGTGCCTCAAGGCCAATACAGTCTGCATCCTAAAGGGGTTAAGGATGAAGGTCATAGGATAATCAGTTCTTCTGTATACATTGCTAAGTTTATATGTATACAAGTTATAATGCTTAGTGTAGTTGAGAATACTTACCTGTGAATTGCAACCATTGTTATTTTCAAACTTGGTTTCTATTCGGATTTGAAATTTTGGCAGAAAAGAGCACTATGGAAACAAAACATAAAACAGTTGCTTTACTGAGTCAATAAACCCTTGTATGAATTGCATTTCCATCCTTTACAATTTGACACAATCCAAACTAAAGTTAAGATGTGGTAAACTGGAAGCACAGCAGAACATTCCTGGAATTCAATTAAAATAGTCTAAACATTGAAGTACAAAGGACTGGATATTTGTAAACGGCACTGGCTCAATGCAACCCTTTCCAAGACAACTGTCTGGAGTTACAGGATTTTCCAACTTTGAAATGCCTTTGTGTACACTCAATAGGACAATTTACCAGGCATTTCCAAAGCTATTTATTAAGACTGGCGTTTCATACTCTTAATAGGAAGAAAAGTTGGAAAAAACTGCAACACATTTATTAAGAGGCAAAGACCTCTTAATAAATGTGTCACATGTTTTAACTGGCCTGTGCGACACTATTGTTGTGCACCGAACTCAGCCATGTGCCGTACATCCCATGTTGCCTATAAAATAAAAAGCACACACATACTCAACTCACCAGTCCTCTTCTCCCCCCTCCGCGTCCCCTCATCTTTCTAGCACGGCTTGTACAAGGTCCTGACACCGAGCAGCAGCAGGGCCTTATATGCGATGCAGCACTTCAACATCATCAGTGCTGCGTCGCATACTATGTCCTAAGTGTAATTTTTATTTTTTATTTAGCTGTCCAATGGAGGAGGGGGTTAGTCTGGTTGGGGGGGGGGGGCAAGGTAGGGTCCTTCATGGGCCTCTACCTTGCTACGCCCCACTGAGTGAAATCTACCCCAGTTAGGAGCTGGCGTAGATTTCCACTATAATTTATGCCGGTTTTCTGAAGCAAATTATAATCAATTTGTTGGGCCATGGTGGCCATGCCCCCTTTCACTAAAGCCACGCCCCTTTCCACAAAAGTGACGAGGGTGGCCCAAATAAGCGAAAAAAAATTAGCAACCTAGAATACTAGCGTAGAAAGAGTCATAACTCATAAGGTATACTTAATAAATAGGAAACCGTGCCATTATTTATGCTAAACACATCCAATGATATTAAAGCAGATACTGGATAAATGCTAGGATATTTCAATGATAAAATTATTGCTATTGATCTTGGTAGTAAATGTGGTCAACTAATATTGAGAAGAGCATCATACCATAGTACCTATTTTATTTAGAACTATTATAGTTTTAAAATAGACAGGAGCAGGCGTACCGTGTGTGCCATCTGCACAGGGGCCACGTAAAAAAGTGGCCTCTCACCACCTTTAATTGTTCCTATCAATTATTTTTATTTAATCAAATTGATCCAATTTTCTGTGCTGCTAGAGAGAGCTCGTCTGTTATGGATTCATATGCCATAACTTATGCAACTACAGTATATGCATATACTTCAGCCATTAAAGAAAAATATATACCACTCGACTGCGGTTTACAATACAATTGTGGCTGTGCGCTGCCAAACATATGCCAAAAGGATACTCTCTTGGCATATGTTTGGCCATTGAGGTCTATGGGCACATCAGCACATTTGTCAGAGATTTTCCCAGCCTGTGCATGATATGTGCACCATAGATATAGTGTGGATTGAGACTTAGGGTATGTGCACACGTAGTGACCAAAAACGTCTGAAAATACAGAGCTGTTTTCAAGGGAAAACAGCCCCTGATTTTCAGACGTTTTTGGAGCAACTCGCGTTTTTCGCGGCATTTTTCGTGCCGTTTTCGCGGCATTTTTTACGTCCGTCTTTGGAGCTGTTTTCATTAGAGTCTATGAGAAAACGGCTCCAAAAACGTCCAAAGAAGTGTCCTGCACTTCTTTTGACGAGGCTGTATTTTTACGCGTCGTCGTTTGACAGCTGTCAAACGACGACGCGTAAATGACAGGTCGTCTGCACAGTACGTCGGCAAACCCATTCAAATGAATGGGCAGATGTTTGCCGACGTATTGTAGCCCTAATACGCCTCGTTTACGTCTGAAAATAGGTCGTGTGAACCCAGCCTTATAGTAAAAAATTTCCTTACAAAATGTGTTCGATTTTTTTAAAGTGGTATTGAGCAGATATGCAGTTTTAAAAATGACTTGTATATGCATCCACCATGACTACTATCTAATCTTGTGTAAATTCACTTCTTGTAAGGTCTTTAAATTTGTGGGTGTTACTGTCAACTAACTTTATAAAGCAACTTGTATTTCAGGTTTACTGGCCGTAGGAGACTCAAAACATTCTAGTCTACAAACTGTATTCACAAAAGAGTCAGCACTGTTTAAATGTTGTATTAAACCCTGATAATGTTCAAAAGTCGAAGACAGAACAAATAGGACTGAGGATCATGTGACTTACTGTATATTCTGTTTATCAGCCACCAGGAAACCAAGAAAAAAAATACAAAAAAAATACATTAGACAGTTATAGATTATATTCTCAGCTGTCAGTCACACGTTATGCTAATAGTACATTACTAAAATTCCCACTTCTGCTTAGGTCTCTTGCACACGACCGTTGTGCAACTCGGGCCGATTTTGACGGCATCCGAGTGGCACCCGATAGTCTTTACGGACCCATTCACTTTATCGGGTGAATCGGGTCCGTAAAAAATGGCCCGAGTCTCCGATCCGAGGAAAGACAGAACATGTCCTATCTTTCTTCAGATCACTGATGGGACTCGGACGGCACAAACGGGCGTGTACATGAGGCGTTATTCTTTCTATTTTAATCCCTTTTTCATGCAAATTGCAGTTTAGTAGAAAATCCCGCACAACCTCACGTCTTAGTGAAATGCTGAATATGAACAGGTTAAATATGACCTGTCTCCCAGTAACATTCATATGTATTTTAGGTTCAAACATAAGACATGAAAGTTGTAGATACAGTGCCTATAAAAAAAAGTGTACACACCTGTGGAGTTTTTAGGTTTTATTGTGTAACATCAGTATGGTTTTAAATAGCCTTTTTACACTGATCAACAGTAAAACACTCTTTAACCCCTTGCCGCCACAGCCATTTTTCATTTTATTTTTTTCCTCCGAGTATTCCAAAGACCATAACTTTTTTATTTTTCTGTCGACATAGCCTTTTGAGCACTTGATTATTGTAGGACGAGTTGTACTTTTTAAAGGCGCCATTTATTGTACCATATAATATACTGAAAATGGGGAAAAAAACATTTTTTGGTGGGGTGCAAAAGAGAAAAAAACGTGATCCCTCTATTCCTTTTGAGTTTCGTTTTTACAAAAAACGTTAAGTTAACTTTATTCTGCTAGTCAATATAGTTATGGCAATATAACATTTCTATAGATTTTTTTTTATAATTTACTACTTTTACAAAGAAAAAAACTATTTAAAAAAAAACAAAAAACGTTTGTGTCATATTCTGAGAGCCACAACTTTTAATTTTTTTTGTTGATGGAACATTGTTCGGGCTTGTTTTCTGCATGGCAAGCCATTTCTTTTTTTTACTGTGTATACCCTCTTATTGGTACCTTTTTGGGGTGCATACAACTTTTCAATCTCTTTTTTTTAAAAAATTTTGGGGTGGGCTGGGGGCCCCCAAAAACAGCCATTCTGGTTTGTTTTTTTACAACATTCACAATAAATAATAGAACATTGTGATAGTTTGGACTTTTATGGATGGGCTATTATCAATTATGGGTTTTTTTTCTTCTTTTTTTTACATTACTTTATTGGGAAAATAGTCAAATAATATATTTTTTTGTACATTACTAAAAACGTTAACAATTTTTTTTTTTTTATTCTCCCCAGGGCACTTGAACGTTTGATCATCAGATCGCTTGCACACAACATAATACGATTATATGAGACTCCTTTTATACTATACAGCAAATATTTGTCACTAATCATACATGTGGCCATACACATTAGACTAATGTCGGCGTAACCGATTTCGACGGAACTGTTTGACTACCTAATGTGTATTAGCTGTTCATCCAATGTTCGTTCAGCAGATGGGGGAAAAAAGGATCGGGCATGTTGAATTTGAATATGTCCAATCCTTAGTTCTCAAGGGAGATCAAACGCCACTAGAGGTTTCCCTCTCTTATTTCCCGCTCCCAATTGAGAACACCTGCACGCGCGTCAGAAATTAGCATTTATGTGTATGAGGAGGTCAAGAGTACTAGCTGTTGGCCCAACAAGCAATCGCTGATCAGCTATTGAAGGGGTATGGTCACCTTAAATGCTACAAATCCTATTTACCTATACGAACAATTTGCTTTTCTTCTAGGCTGGTGGGGTCGGATAAATTGAAAATTTAAATTTAGAAATAGTGACATGACCAAGGGGTATTGACAAAAGGAGTAGGCATATAAAGATTAGCAGGTCCAGTCCCCTAGGAAGTTGATGTATTACTCTTCAGGTTATTCTATTGTGTGCTTTTATGGAAAGGAAGATAAACTATTTTTAGTAGCTGGAGCATTTGTAGAGAAGAACATTTGTATGAGCACCCGTAGCGTCTTTTCAACGATAATCTAAAACAAAAATCTAATGCCTATTACCAGCTTAAAGGGGTTTTCCCATCAGAGACATTTACGACATATCCACAGGATATGCTATAAATGTCAGATAGATTCGGGTCCCACCTCTGGGATTTGCACATATCTCTAGAACGGGGCCCCATAAACCCTGTTCTAGCTTTTTGTGCTCACACTGACTCCCGGCCACTTACTGATTACATGGTCGGGAGTTACAAAACAGCGTAGATCAACGAGTTACGCTGTTTCCGTAACTCCCGACCGTGTCCCGACCATGTAATCTAAAAGTGGCCGGGAGGCAGCGTGAGCACAAAAAGCTAGAACGGGGTTTAGGGCCTGTCCCAGTGGGACCCACATCTATTTGACATTTATGACATATGACATATCCTCTGGATTTGTCATAAATGTCCCTCGTGGGAAAACCCCTTTAAGTCAAGGAATGTTAATATGTAAATAACATTACCTTGTAATTATATCTATTTTACAGGGGGGAGTTAACTACAGGTTTATCTGATTACACTTGTTGCTCAGAAGTTGGAATAGAAGATTTGGTATAGATTTAGCATCAAATTTTTCCTCTATGCATAGCATGTACGCCAGGTAAGCTCCCGACATACGTGTACACAGCCTTCCAATGCCAGATTAAGGCCAAAACAGTGTCCTTTTCAATTCTGTCTGGTCAGTATACCTAAAAAAAAGTATGAAATAGCGTAGTAGACTACGCTATTCCATGCAACGGTATCCAGTAAAAAAAAAACTGAATTGTTAAACATGTAAGGTTTTTTTACATTAAGCTCCAAGGGGTGACGGATACCACTGTATGGCATTCGTTAGTGGCCTTTAAACTTATATATTGGGAAGCTCTAGTGACATATCTGTTAACATGTATGGACAGTTATCTCTGGATCGTCCCCAGGACAGGCAGCAGACATGGCAGCTCCCTCACCTCGTCCTGGAAATAGCCGAGCATCAGGCAAGACTGATCCTTATTTTGGAGATAGGTTCAGGTCCCAGAGCTGTGATCTGCATCGATCATATATTTATGGCATATCCTGTGTATATGGCATAAACTTCTAAGATGGGAATACCCCTTTAGGTTTACAAACAGTATAAAATATTAGCATTGTCCTGTAGTTATAAAAGTAAACATGAAAGAAAGTTTAATATTCAACGAATTTCACCTCAAGCAATGGGGGAAATTGTAATAGACTGTATCATACCTATCTTTGTTCTGTTTTCTTTTCAACAACCTCTTTTCTAATAGGGCGGTCAACTATGCCACTCATGCTGCAATCCATGTGGATTATGGGCCCAGCAGACACTGGGGCTCTAGTGTAACTACAACCTCTGCACCCTCGATTAGTATGACCCTGTAAACCTGTAAGATGTACACTACCGTTCAAAAGTTTAGGGTCACTTAGAAATTTCCTTATTTTTGAAAGAAAAGCACAGTTTTTTTCAATGAAGATAACATTAAATTAATCAGGAATACACTCTATACATTGTTAATGTGCTAAATGACTATTCTAGCTGCAAACGTCTGGTTTTTAATGCAATATCTACATAGGTGTATAGAGGCCCATTTCCAGCAACCATCACTCCAGTGTTCTAATGGTACATTGTGTTTGCTCACTGTGTTAGAAGGCTAATGGATGATTAGAAAACACTTGGAAAACCCTTGTGCAATTATGTTAGCACCGCTGTAAACAGTGTTGCTGTTTAGAGGAGCTATAAAATTGACCTTCCTTTGAGCTAGTTGAGAATCTGGAGCATTACATTTGTGGGTTCGATTAAACTCTCAAAATGGCTAGAAAAAGAGAGCTTTCATGTGAAACTCGACAGTCTATTCTTGTTCTTAGCTATTCCATGCGAGAAATTGACAAAGAAACTGTAGATTTCCTACACCGGTGTGTACTACTCCCTTCACACACAGCACACACAGTGTTATGATGGTGTAGGGAGACAGACAGGTGAGCCCTAATCTACCTGCCACTCAGTCCCTGCCTACTTGCAACGGCCCGTCCTAGGCGACGGCGTACAACTGGGCGACGGTCCCTACGCTCAATAAGTGCAGGACTGACAAACAGACAAGGGTACACAGAAGCTAAGGGAAATGGGGCAGTTGACCACGGCAACACCGTGAGCAACAAGAGTCAAACCAGGAGTGAACGAGGTACCAATCGCAGAGCAGGAGCGTAGTCAGTAAAGCCAGGGTCAAAATGAAGCAAGGTCAATAATAATAGCAGGAGCAGCAGAGCCAGGAAACAGGAAAGAATCACAGGCAAAGGAGGAGCATGAAATGCAGGTCTAAATAGACAGAGGGCGGGAGCTAGCTCCGTCTGGCCAGGCTGTGATAGGCTCTCCCACTCCTCAGCCTCCCAGCCTGACTGGTAGAAGATCGTGTCACTCTCTCAGACTTAGGAGCAGGTGCAGACTGATTACCCACGGGCGTCGACACAGAAGCTGTGTCTGGCAGATACTTTACACACAGGCTCTAACCAGAGTAGAAAGGGAAGTGGGAGGCCCCGCTGCACAACTCAGCAACAAGACAAATACATTAGAGTCTCTAGTTTGAGAAATAGACGCCTCACAGGTCCTCAACTGGCAGCTTCATTAAATAGTACCCGCAAAACGCCAGTGTCAACGTCTTCAGTGAAGAGGCGACTCCGGGATGCTGGCCTTCAGGGCAGAGTGGCAAAGAAAAAGCCATATCTGAGACTGGCTAATAAAAGGAAAAGATTAATATGGGCAAAAGCACACAGACATTGGACAAAGGAAGATTGGAAAAAAGTTTTTTGGACAGACGAATCGAAGTTTGGGGTGTTTGGATCACACAGAAGAACATTTGTGAGACGCAGAACAACTGAAAAGATGCTGGAAGAGTGCCTGACACCATCTGTCAAGCATGGTGGAGGTAATGTGATGGTCTGGGGTTGCTTTGGTGATGGTAAAGTGGGAGATTTGTACAAGGTAAAAGGGATTTTGAATAAGGAAGGCTATCACTCCATTTTGCAACGCCATGCCATACCCTGTGGACAGCGCTTGATTGGAGCCAATTTCATCCTACAACAGGACAATGGCCCAAAGTACACCTCCAAATTATGCAAGAACTATTTAGGGAAGAAGCAGGCAGCTGGTATTCTATCTGTATTGGAGTGGCCAGCACAGTCACCAGATCTCAACCCCATAGAGCTGTTGTGGGAGCAGCTTGACCGTATGGTACGCAAGAAGTGCCCATCAAGCCAATCCAACTTGTGGGAGGGACTTCTGGAAGCATGGGGTGAAATTTCTCCCGATTACCTCAGCAAATTAACAGCTAGAATGCCAAAGGTCTGCAATGCTGTAATTGCTGCAAATGGAGAATTCTTTGACGAAAGCAAAATTTGAAGGAGAAAATTATTATTTCAAATAAAAATCATTATTTCTAACCTTGTCAATGTCTTGACTATATTTTCTAGTCATTTTGCAACTCATTTGATAAATATAAGTGTGAGTTTTCATGGAAAACACAAAATTGTCTGGGTGACCCCAAACTTTTGAACGGTAGTGTATGTCTGGCTGGATGCCTCAGTATTATGTACTTGTACTGAGATTTATTTTTCTTTGCTGTATGCATATCCTGTACACATAGTGACCGACCAGAACAAGTTGTTTCTGTGTGGAGAAGAAAAGTTTTGTCCTACTTTTCAACATTTCAAAACATGTTTTATTGATAGCACATGTTTGTAATATCATCAATACCAGAAATAACATTGTATATAGGCATAACACACTGTAATTACTACCCAACATTACAATATGGGTGTAGATAACCATAATAGCAATATAAAGCACATACCATATAAAGCGGTATATAAGCAACTCATAAAGTTATCCTTATCTTAGCACAGTCTCACGTCAGCAAACCATTTGTGTTTCCAGCTTTTGCTAATTTCCTTATTAAACACATTCACACATGCAGAACTATAAATAAAAGCCCTATTTTATGGGGTTTTCTGGGATATAGCAATGATGGTACACTCTAAGGCCTCATTCACACGACAGGGTCCGAGTGTCGCCCCGGGAAAATCGGCCGTTTTTGGCCGTTTTTACCGGCCGATTTGGACCCGATTTGAATCCGTTTTTTCCCTGTCCGTTTTAAAATCGGATGAATTTCATTTAAAATTTGTTGCCACACACAGCCCTTTGTAGATAATGCCACAGCCCCCCTGGTAGGTAATGCCACCCAGCCCCCTGTAGGTAATGCCACCCAGCCCCCTGTAGGTGATGCCACACAGCCCCCTGTAGGTGATTCCACACAGCCCCCTGTAGGTAATGCCACCCAGCCCCCTGTAGGTGATGCCACACAGCCCCCTGTAGGTGATGCCACACAGCCCCCTGTAGGTGATGCCACACAGCCCCCTGCAGGCAATGCCACACAGCCCCCTGCAGGCGATGCCACACAGCCACCTGTAGGCGATACAACACAGCCCCCTGTAGGTGATGCCACACAGCCCCCTGTAGGCGATGCCACCCTGCCCCCTGTAGGCGATGCCACCCTGCCCCCTGTAGGTGATGCCACCCTGCCCCCTGTAGGTGATGCCACCCTGCCCCCTGTAGGTGATGTCACCCACCCTGCCCCCTGTAGGGGATGCCACCCTGCCCCCTGTAGGCGATGCCACCCTACCCCCTGTAGGCGATGCCACACAGCCACTTGTAGGCGATGCCACACAGCCCCCTTTAGGCGATGCCACACAGCCCCCTGTAGGCGATGCCACCCTGCCCCCTGTAGGTGATGCCACCCAGCCCCCTGTAGGTGATGCCACCCTGCCCCCTGTAGGTGATGCCACCCTGCCCCCTGTAGGTGATTCCACCCAGCCCCCTGTAGGTGATGCCACCCACCCTGCCCCCTGTAGGGGATGCCACCCTGCCCCCTGTAGGCGATGCCACCCTACCCCCTGTAGGCGATGCCACACAGCCACTTGTAGGCGATGCCACACAGCCCCCTGTAGGCGATGCCACACAGCCCCCTGTAGGCGATGCCACCCTGCCCCCTGTAGGCGATGCCACACAGCCCCCTGTAGGCGATGCCACACAGCCCCCTGTAGGCGATGCCACCCTGCCCCCTGTAGGCGATGCCACCCTGCCCCCTGTAGGTGATGCCACCCAGCCCCCTGTAGGTGATGCCACCCACCCTGCCCCGTGTAGGTGATGCCACACAGTCCCCTGTAGGTTGCACCCATCCCCCCCTTTCCAGGAGAAGTCACTGACTTCAATGTCCATATATGGACAGTGTAGTCACTGACTTCTCCTGAAGAGGAATTCCCTGCCACAGGTCGGGAATTCCACTTCAGAAGTGAGTGACGTCACTGTGTCCATATATGGACAGTGTAGTCACTCACTTCTCCTGTAGCGGAATCCCCGGCCATAGAGTCGGGGATTTCGCTGCAGAAGTGATTCACTTCGCTGTGTCCATATATGGACAGTGTAGTCACTCACTTCTCCTGTAGCGGCATCCCCGGCAATAGAGTCGGGGATTCCGCTGCAGAAGTGCGTGACTTCGCTGTGTCCATATATGGACAGTGTAGTCACTCACTTCTCCTGTAGCGGCATCCCCGGCCATAGAGTCGGGGATTCCGCTGCAGAAGTGTGTGACTTCGCTGTGTCCATATATGGACAGTGTAGTCACTCACTTCTCCTGTAGCGGTATCCCCGGCCATAGAGTCGGGGATTCCGCTGCAGAAGTGCGTGACTTCGCTGTGTCCATATATGGACAGTGTAGTCACGTACTTCTCCTGTACCGGCATCCCCGCCCATAGAGTCGGGGATTCCGCTGCAGAAGTGCGTGACTTCGCTGTGTCCATATATGGACAGTGTAGTCACGCACTTCTCCTGTAGCGGAATCCCCAATCCCCAGCCGGGGATTGGGGATTCCGACTCCTACAGCGAGCAATAAAAGATCCTCCTCCTCACATGCACTCTGCACTGTGAGGAGGAGAGAGAGTGCGCGAGCGACGGTAGACCCGGCCATCACTCGGGACACATTCCAGTGATGGCCGTGTATTACCCGGCCCCATAGACTTCTATGGGAGCCGGGCAGCCGGGCACCCGGCTGAAAATAGAGCATGTCCTATTTTTTGGTCAAATCGGTCGTGTGAATAGCCCCATTAGGGGTCTATTATTCCTAATGCAGCCGGGTGCCGGCCGATTTATGAACGGCCGGCACCCGGCCGGGAAACCCTGTCGTGTGAATCCCGCCTAAGGGTATGTTCACACGAACGTGTCCGTTTGTGCGTGTAAAAAATGCAGCGTTTTTCTTGCATTGCAGTTCCATGTGGCATCCGTGTACGGTGCGCGTCTGCGTTTTTTACGCGCGTATGTCATGCGTTTTTTACGTCTGCAATAAAAAACTGAACGAGGTGTTTTTTTCCCTCATCATTTCTTTAGCAATAGGTGCGTGAATCACGTACAGCACAAGGATGACGTAGGTGTGCTGTCCGTTGTTTTTAAGCACCCATTGACTTCAATGGACGGCGTGGTGCACATAAACGCACACAAATAGGACCTGCAGTTCGTTTCAATGGGAAACATTCTAATATCAATATGTCAATGGGAAGCTTAAATCAAGTGTTTTTAAATCAACGTGTATTTCATGTCACTTTTTTTTTACGTGCATTTTTGTAACTCAGAAGTGTAAAAATACGCCTCATATGAACTACACAGTGCATTTCCGTTTAAAATAAATAGGAAACTGTTTGCAGCCGTATTTAAAGTGTATTTTGGGGTATGATGCGAGCATTTTACGCTCCGAAATACGCCTCAAAATAAGCCGTGTGAACATACCCTTAGGATGTACCATTAATGTGTGATCTGTGGGGAGCCCACCTCCAAGAACCCCAAAGCCAAGGGGTGTCGCTAGCA
This sequence comes from Rhinoderma darwinii, assembly GCF_050947455.1. Taxonomy (NCBI): domain Eukaryota; kingdom Metazoa; phylum Chordata; class Amphibia; order Anura; family Rhinodermatidae; genus Rhinoderma; species Rhinoderma darwinii. The sequence goes on along the minus strand of NC_134696.1, from coordinate 60,665,196 downwards.
CCGGCCCTTCGGGGCCCAACCCCGGATCTTTGGCCCGGTACCGAAGATCGCCAGCAACAGCTACATTCGGGTCGCAGCAGTCGCAATTGCGACCGGGTCACGTCTGCGCGCACCGCATCTGTAAAAGTTACTATAGTAACTGGGACCTATGTAATCAAATACACAGGCCCCTGTTACTATAGTAATGACACATACTTACCCATCTTCCTTCCCGAGTGCAGCGGAAGTCCTGACGTCTTGTCACGTCATGACGCTGTGCGCCGCGGATGACATCACGACGCTAGATGGTGTTGGGGCATCGGCTGCACCCGGAGCCGAAGAGTAGGTAAGTGTAACGTTACGTTTTGCTAGGGTCCCGTATCTAAGCCTGCCTTGTGGTAAGCTTAGATACAGGGTCTAACAGACCATGTCACACATGGACCCTGTATCTAAGCCTACCACATGTGTTACTAATGGGGATTTTTTTGTGTTTGTGTTTTTTTTCAGGTTCGGTCCATGGACTATATTGTTTTCGAGGACTACTTCGATGATGGCTTTTTTTATTTTCAATAAAATGGTTAATGAGGGTTGTGTGGGGGGGGCTTTATTTCAATAAAATATTTTATCTATGTCTTTGTATTTTCTTTTAAACTTTATTACTACCGCTTTAGTAATGGCCACTGGCTGATTGACAGCGTCCATTACTAAGGCGGGCTTAATGTGAGCCGGTGCAGAGGCTAACACTAACCCCCATTATTACCCCGGTACCCACCGCCACAAGGGGTACTGGGAAGAGCCAGGAACGATCCAGTACCCGACCATCTGTAGTGATGGTCGAGCACTGGGGCGGCCGCAAGCTGGTATTATCAGGCTGGGAAAGGCCCAAAACAATGGCCCTTCCCACCCTGATAATGCTATGCTGCGGCTGCTGTGTCTTGTCTGGCTGGTTATGAAAATTGGGCGGGACCCCACGTCATTTTTATTATTTATTTATTTATTTTAAATAATTTAAATAAAACATGCCCCCCCCCCCCCCCATTTTTCATAACCAGACAAATACAACATAGCAGCAGGCTAGCATTACCAGTGTGGGAGGGCCACTATTTCTGGACTCTCCCGGCCTAAGAATACCAGCCTGCGGCCACCCCAGTGTCCGGCCATCACTGCAGATCTTCTGGTACTGGATCGTACCCGTCTCTTCCCGGCACCACTGGTGGCGGTGAGTACTGGGGTAATAATGGGGGTTAGCACCGGCTAACACTAAGCACCGCCTTCATAATGGACGCTGTCAATCAGCCAGCAACTATTAATAAGGCGGTAGTAATAAAGTTTAAAAAAACTACAAGAACATAAAAAATATATTTTATTGAAATAAAAAAAAACACATACAACAATCATTAACCATTTTATTGAGAATAAAAAAAGCCATCATTGAAGTAGTCCTCGAATCCGACGTAGTCCAACAACCGAACCTGTAATATGCTGTCTCATATATATACTGTATATACACACACATACATATACACACATATACATACACGCACACACATTTCATGTTAGTACAAGGATACTTACTGCTTGGGCCCTGTATCTAAGTCTATCATGTGTGATACTGACTGCTGGGGCACTGTATCTAAGTCTATCATGTGTGATACTGTCTGCTGGGCCATGTATCTAAGCCTATCATGTATGATACTGTCTGCTGAGACAAGGTGGGTATGTGGGACTACCTACAGGGGACTGCATGGCACTGTCTACAAGGGGGATGTATGGCAGGGGACTGTGTGTGGAACCATACAGGGCAGTTGTGACACTATATACAGGGGGCATTGTGTTGGGAACTCTCTACAGGTGTCTTTGATTAGAGCCCCAAGACATAACTTTGCTTGGGGCCCCAGAAATGCCAAATTTTCCTCTGAGGGTTAGTACAAGGATACTTACTGCTTGGGCCCTGTATACAAGGCTACATTTACAGGGGCGTGATCGATTTATGTGTGTAAAAAATGTGCGCTGCCTATTGAATGTAACTTCCTCTTCCAGCGTGAATCCCTGTCATTAGAGACTGTCACATGAGAAGTCCGTCTACGCATCAGGACAGCTCTGCTACTGAGATAGCGCAGTTTTTCCACTATTACAAATGATGGCATATGTAGAATTTCCCATTACTTCCTAATCGTCACGATCCCCATAGTCCTCAGAAGGAAGGCGCCATATTGAGTATTTCCATCCTAGCAATATGTAACACCCCTTTAAGTTCAGGGACAAATGACGGCTGTCAGCAAAGGGTGCAGTGTGAGGTGCGATTATATACTTCTTATGTTATATTTGGAATTTGCTATTTATGCAGGAGTGCAGTAATATAGTAGTTGTGTCCCTACATGATTAGTTGCACATTTAATAAACTCCCCTGACTCACACTGCCTGCCTCTGATATGTGCAGACTCTGGTGTATTCCTATGAGATTCAGCTCCACACTGCTCTCCCCTGCCTCCTGCTTTTAAGAGTTGAATGGGAGAAACATATCAATCACAAGCAGGAGGCAGAGAAGGGCAGCGTGAAGCTGCATCTCATAGGATACACTTGACTCTCTGCAGTGTGAGCCTTAGGGGAGTTGTATTACTAAAGGACAATAGTACATTGTCACGGAGCGCTATCACTTGCTGCACTAAGACCCTTTTAAAATGTCAGCATTAAATCCAACGTGTGTTTTCGTGGAAGAAATTCACTCTATCTGCTGCGAATGTGTTGCATGTTTGCAGCAGATCTACACAAGTATTAGCTCCATTGGCTTTTCTCTGTGGAATCTGCAGAATTAAGTAGCATGCTGCTTATTTCTGCTGGCAAATTGTTATTGCTGTGTGGACAAAAATCCACCCTAAGGAGTTAAAATGGTGAATTGCCTATATATGGCACGTCAACTAAAACAGGGATACACATGGCATACACAAAAACATCTACATTATTGTTTAGTAGTAGCCTTTGCTGCACTATATACCGTATTTTTAGGGCTATAAGACACACCTGACTACTAGACGCACCCAGGTTTTAGACAACAGAAAATAGGAAAAAAAAGTGCATATTTTACTACTTTTACAAAGAAAAAACTATTGGTTAAAAAAAAAAATTTGTTCGGTTTCACCACAATCTGAGAGCCATTACTTATATTTTTCCATCGTTTGAGCGGTGTGAGGGCTTAATTTTTGCAGGACGAGCTGTAGTTTTTATTAGCACCATTTTTTGGTACATACGATTTTTTCATCACTTTTTATTTAATTCTTTTTAGCACTATGGTGACCAAAAAACAACAATTCAGGGGTTTTAAATGTATTTTTTACGCCGTTCACCGTGCGAGTCAAATAATGCTATATTGTAATAGTTTGGACTTTTATGGACGCAGTGATACTGATTTTTTAAATTTTTTTAATTTTTTACATTGTGCTTAGGGAAAAATGGGCAAAGTTTTTTTTTTAACATTCACAAATTTTTTACACTCCTGAACATTTATCTAACTTTTTTTTTTTTTACACATTTTATTAGTTCCCCTAGGGGACTTGAACCAGAGATCATTAGATCGCTGGTACAATACTTGGATGAGTTACAGAAACAGCGTACATGGTCGAGTTACAGAAACAGCGGAACTGGCTGAGCTACGCTGTTTCTGTAATTCCCATAGTAGTGAATGGCAGTTACAGAAGCAGCGTAGCATGCTATGCTGTTTCCGTAACTACCATTCAGTACTATTGGAGTTACTGAAACAGCGTAGCTCAGCGAGTTACGCTGTTTCAGTAACTCAACCATGTACGCTGTTTTCGTAGCCACCAAGTTCCGTAAACTGCGTAGCTCACGGTGCTACGCTGTTTCCGTAACTCCCATTCACTTCTATGGGAGTTATGGAAACAGCGTATCTCAACGAGCACTCTGCTGTTTCCATAACTCTCGACCACCAAACCAGGAAGTGGCTGGGAGACAGCGAAGCCGGGTAAGATAGAGTTTAGAGGTCTCCCTTCAAGAGATAGGTGCGGGTCCCAGAGGTGGGACCTAAATCTATCTAACATTTATGACATATCCTGTGGATATGTCATAAATGTCCTTCATGGGAAGACCCCTATAAATGCCCCGGTCGCTATTGACCGCAGAATTTAACTAGTTAAACGGCCAGGAACACTGCCATCGCTGTTCCTGACCGTTAGAGCAGCGTGTCAGCTGTAAAACAAAGGCTGACACCTGCAGTGTATGGAGCGGGCTCAGTGCGTGAGCCCACTCCACTCCAAACATCATCCCCTCCCCGCTCCATGATGTGCCGGCACATAATGGATCAGGAAGGAGTTAAGTAAGAAGCGGTCTTGACTGCCAACTGTAAGACACAGGGACTTTTTAGCAGGATTTATTCTTGCTAAAAACTGCGTCTTATAGTCCAAAAAATACGGTAAGTGAAAAAATAATTCTCGAGTGCTTCTTTAAGATGCCTACAAAAGTGGAGCGTCACTTTAAGATATTTTACTCTAATAATTGTGAAAATGGATGCTAAATACTATAGTACATATAAAGTGCAAGGTGCAAGGTTTTCTGGAGAGAAAATCTATTTAGCATTGTGCCTCTATCAAACCACATGAGTCTTCCTGCTGATTTTTGTTATATTTCCTTTTCTCTAGGATACGTTTGGATACTACTATTTGTTCTCTTGTTTTTAAATAGCAAGCTATATTCATAGACTCCCCAGTAAATCTTGCTTTCACACTGTGTATAAACCCTTTCACTGTGCCTTCTGTGAATATAAAGCCTCCCTCCCCCATGTTGACTTTTGTTCAAATGAGAGTCTTGCTAGCATTTGTTCTGTATTTACTCGGTGCCAGTGCACTGACAAGCTTCAGTCAAACTCCCTCGCTTGCAGTGCAGAGTGCACCTGCTTGAGTTAAGCTTTTAAGCAAGCGATCTCTAGAGACACAGAATTATTAAGCGGTCACTAGAGACACCATATTGGCCCTTAGCAGTGGTTTGTGACTCACAATGTCAGGGACAATGGACACACAACCCGACTTCTGAATAAGCATCAAAACATATGCAAGTAAAGCCATTCACGTGACTATAACCTGGCCTGTAACACTAATGTTAGAAAACATGTACTAAACAGGCTATTCCAAAAGTTGCCGTAGATTGCAGTCATATATGCAGTATTGATTACCGTTAGAGATGAGCGAAACGATTCTACAAGAATCAAATTTGTTATGAATTTCCCAAAAGTTTTGCATTTTGGCAAATCCGAATCTTTTGGGATTCACCCCACACAAATCTCATGAAATGGTGGCCGTCATTATATAGATCAGAAGAAGACAGAAAGACAGAAAAGAAGAAGCATATGACCTCAGGAGGCGGCCCGACGGGCTTCCCCATAATGCCTTGCAGGCAGCCCTCCCTCTAGCGCAACCACTCATTAAGGGGCATAGGTGTGAGTCACTGGTGACTCAATGGATAACAGTCATATAAGTCATAGTCACTATAAATAGCCCAACCAGGAAATGCTGGTGCTTTGTGGGTAGAGAAAGAGTAGAGAGAGGACTCCAGACAGAGAGTTAGAGATATTAAAACACAGAATGCGGATAGATAATGGATTAGTGTCAGTGAGTGTGTTTCATAGTGAGAAGAGAATAGATAGTTAGATTTACAATAATTTGATATAGAGATAGATTTTAGAGAGAAATAGTACTGAGTCAGTGTCACTGTGTTAGTTAGGCAGGCACAGGCAGCCATTGCTGTGAGTCGGTGCTGCTGCAGCTGTACAATTCTTACATTAAGTTGTGAAAAATCAATCTTGATCACATCATTCCCAAATCTTCTTCAATAATATTAATCCAGGTGCTAATAGCGCATCGCTGCTTTCTGAAGCAGACGTCACGGACCGCTTGTTAAAAGCCATTGCTTCTTCCGATACCACCGTGTGGGTATAAACATTAGCAGGCATCTACCACCAAAAAGGAATAATTTTTGGACTATTTTTATTTTATTTTAAAAAGCATAAAAATTTAGACAGTGCAGTGTGTTTTTAAACAGGCTACTTGTTACCACTGGTTACTATCCATTTACCCATAGCCATATTTGTTGCTGTGACTTTGATATTATGAATATTGTCTTAGCATTAAAGAGCTGGAAAGGAGTTGTATTAAGTCCTAGAAAACTTCAGTGTAATACACAACTTCTCAGGGCAATCAGTGCAATTTCAATTTGCGGTGAATTTATTCGGACAGAATCGATTCTGACATCTGGTCCAATAGAATCAGAACCAAAACGAATTTCAGGAAATTAGCTCATATTTTATTACCGGGGATAATTGTATGATCATCCCAAATATTAAATCATATTAAAGACAAACTTCACAGAATAAACATATATCATAGAAAAGTATAAATTGTAGCTTTTTATTCGAAAATGTGCCACATATTTTGTAGTAGTCCTGGTTACTTAGCAACCAGTAGTTTCCCATACCTGGCGAGCACCATCAATGTAGTATATGTCACTGGAAGTTTGAGCTGCTATGCAGACTGTAACTATACATGAAGCTTTACTGTTTGTCACTAAAAAGGGGACACTTCCATCAATATTTGTACAGAAAAGAATCCACATATTTTAAGAAGGTTATATGCCCGAACAACACTCTTTTTAGGGTGTGTGCATGGGAGATAAATGTATACTAATATTAAGATAGGCTTTTCAATTCACTTTTCTTTGTATTCTCTCAAAATTACATGTACATCAGCACTCTACAGCCCAAATGGGACCTATAGCACTTTCTACCTTTAGTTACCTATTTCGTAAAAACAGTAAAATTCCAATAATCCAGAACCCAATTTTCCAGAAATCCTGATAATTTGACATGGTACAAAAATAATCCTACAAGATTATTAGAAAAGTAACCCGGTAGTCCAGTGTGCGGTGTGTTGACTCCTAATAATTGGAGATCTGCATACAATTTATTTATTCAATCACCATGCAGGAAACTGCATTAACTACTATAGGCCTCCTATAGCATGTGAAAATATCTGCATTGGGATGTCATCGCTGATGTTATTAGCAGTTAACCCCTTTTACAACCACTTCTGACCACAATAGGATGTAATCGTCAGTGGGTAGCGTCTGTAATATACCGTATTTTTCGGACTATAGGACGCACTGGACCATAAGACCTACCCATAAATTGTAGAATAAAAGGGGAGAAAAAAAGGTTTTGCCTTTAACAATGCCAGTCAGTGCCTAATAACAATTCTAGCCATAGTGCCACATAACAATGCCAGCCACAGTGCTCCAATGCCAGCCACAGTACCTCAATACAATGCCAGCACCAGTGCCCCATAACAGTGTCAGACACCGAAATACAAGATATTGGCAGCTATAGTGCTCTCACCCTCCCCTGAACTCACCAGACATCAGAGATGTGGAAATGGTGTTGAATCTGCTCTTCTTGCAGCTCTGTACATATAAGAAAGTCCTTGCAGATCAGTACCGTCATAGATTTACTGTGCTGTGTGTACTAATGTTTGTGTTATTTGCTCACTGAACAGTCAGATTTGACATTAGTCTGTGTGTAAGATGTGACTGTTCAGTGAGCAGATCACACAGAGATTTTTTACACACAGCACAGGACATGCTGCTTCCATTACACTGCACTGCAAGGACCTTTGAAGCTTGGAGCTCAGTCTTCATAAAATAAGATGCAGCAGAAGATTACAGCATGGATTCTAAGATTAAAACTGGGTCTTATAGTCCAAAAAATATGATACATCCGACATTCCCCTATAATTGCCAGGATCGGCAGTGGCATCGTGGTGGTTAGACAGAGGGAGGGGACTCCCTCTGTCACACCATCAGCCCTGCTAGTGGGATTAAAAAATATTAAATAAAGTTTATTTAAAAAATAAAAAGTCTTCACAGTAAGAAAAAAAAAATAAAAATCCTATAAAAAGTGGTTTTCTTTTGCAAAAGTCTTGTCCTTGGGAAATAAGAGCATTTATCAAGGGCTATTTTGATAAAGTCTGCTGTAGGGGAGAAATTTGACTTGCCATGGCACATTGCAACTGGAGAAACCTATAGGAAAGCAGGCCTTGGGACATGAAATGTAATCAAACAAACAATACACCCACATGAAAAAGGTCAGCTAAGGAGAGTGATCCATGTGCTACCTGGAAGGCCGGTCTATTTGAGGAAATCAGATGGTCCAAACACTATCTATGTGAGCACAGTGGACACTGTGGCACTTTCTACATAAGCACTGTGGTGATTTTAGGGGTTGGGACAAAAAAAATGTAACAAATTAAATGTATCCATTTTTTTAATGACCATGAAAAAAGGGTGGCAAACGGCGGTTAAAAACAGTCAGACGGCTGGGAAATGGATGAAAATTTTGAGACACACTGATGCAAAACGACCATGAAAAACTAACAGTTGATCCGTTTTCAACTGCCATTTTTTTTCACTGTCGTGTAAATGTAGCCTTATAGCCTTCTTCACTCTCCCCTCACAGCAAACCAAGCTGATGGAGAGAGAATACGAATAATTGTTACAGTGCTGCAACAGTGTATAGACTGTATATATTTATATGTGTATATATAAGCGTTTTTCCACATTTTTTATGATTTGTATGCTCATAATAAATAAATAATAAATAATAAATATTCAAGCCATTCTAAGACTGTTCTAACGTGACACATTGGACTTTATGTTACTGTTAAATTTTGTATTTAATTGTGAAAAACACCAAAATGGTGTGAAAAATTGCAAAAATTAGCATTTTTCTAAATTTAAATGTATCTGCTTGTAAGACAGACAGTTATACCACACAAAATTGTTGCTAATTAACATCCCCCATATGTCTACTTTAGATTGGCATCATTTTTTGAATATCCTTTTTTCTAGGATGTTACAAGGCTTAGAACTTTAGTAGCAATTTCTCACATTTTCAAGAAAATTTCAAAAGGCTATTTTTTCAGGGACCAGTTCAGTTGTGAAGCGGCTTTTAGGGCCTTATATATTAGAAACCCCCAATAAGTCACCCATTTTAAAAACGTCACCTCTCTAAGTATTCAAAACAGCATTTAGAAAGTTTCTTAACCCTTTAGACGTTTCACAGGAATTAAACCAAAGTAGAGGTGACATTTACAAATTATTCTTTCGTTTTAGGAAATATCCCACATGTGGCCGTAGAGTGCTACAGGACTGAAGCACCGGCCTCAGAATCAAAGGAGCACCTAGTGGATTTTGGGGCCTTAGAATAAATTTTATGCACCATGTCAGGTTTGAAGGGCTCTTGCGGTGCGAAAACTGTGGAAATCCCCCAAAAGTGACCCCATTTGGGAAACTACACCCCTCAAGGAAATTATCTAGGGGTATAGTGAGCATTTTGACCCCACAGGGTTTTTTCAGAAATTATTGGAAGTAGGTCGTGAAAATAAAAATCGACATTCTTTCAAAGAAAATGTAGGTTTAGCTAATTTTTTCTCATTTCCACAATAACTAAAGGAGAAAAATTATCACAACATTTGTAAAGCAATTTCTCCTGAGTAAAACAATACTCAACATGTGGTCATAAACAGCTGTTTGGACACACAGCAGGGCTTAGAATGGAAAGAGCGCCATTTGGCTTTTGGAGCTCAAATTTAGCAGGAATGGTTTGCGGAGGCCATGTCGCATTTGCAAAGCCCCTGTGGGATCAAAACAGTGAAAACTCCCAAAAAGTGACTCCATTTAGGAAACTACACTCCTTGAGGAATTTATCTAGGGGTGTAGTGAGCATTTTGACCCCACAGGATTTTCATAGATTTTATTAGAATTGGGCAGTGAAAATAAAAACAATCCTTTTTAATCAATAAAATGTAGCTTTTGCTCAAATTTTTTTCATTTTCTCAACAAATAAAGGAAAAAAAGAACCCCAACATTTGTAAAGCAACTTCTCTGGAGTACGGAAATACCCCATATGTTGCCATAAACTGCTGTTTGGGCACACGAAAAAGATTAGAAGAGAAGGAGCGCCATTTGGCTTTTGGAATATCCGGCGGACAACCCATACCAGTGATATCGTCTTACAGCGACCGTGACAAAGGCCGAGGTTCGGCCGAAACGTCTTTACCAAGTCGCTTTCCACCTCAACTTTAACATCTTTTGTTGCAATAAAACTTAAATTTGTTTGCATCTGGATCTTTTGCGTACCTCTGTGTGTGCTGGGGTTATATATTTCCAATTTGGCTTTTGGAGCACAGATTTTGCTGTATTGGTTTCTTGACACCAATGCGCTTTTGCAAAGCCCCTAAGATACCAGTACAGTGGAAACTACCCAAAAGTGACTCCATTTGGGATACTACATCCCTTGAGGAATTAATCTAGGTGTGTAGTGAGCATTTTGACCCCACAGATGTTTCAGAGATTTTATTTGAATTGGACAGTGAAAATAAAAATTTCATTTTTTTTCGAATAAGACGTAGCTTTAGCTCAAAATTTTTCATTTTCTCAAAGAATAAAGGAGAAAAATCAGCCCAAAATTTGTAATTTCTCCCGAGTACGGCAATACTCCATATGTGGTCATAAAAGGCTTTTTGGGCACACGGCAGGGCTCAGAAGGGAAGGAGTTTAGCTTTTGGAGTGCAGATTTTGCTGGATTGGTTTCTGGTCGCTATGTAGCATTTGCAAAGCCCCTCTTTGACCAAAACAGTGGACACCCCCCAGAAGTGACCCCATTTTGGAAACTACACCCCTCAAGGTATTCACCTAGGGGTGTGGTGAGAATGTTAACCCTGCAGGTGTTTTGCAGAAATTAGTGTGCACATGATGTTGCAGAGTGAAAATGGGATTTTTTTCCATAGATATGCCAATATGTGGTGCCCAGCTTGTGCCACCATAACAAGACACCTCTAATTATTATGCTGTGTTTCCCAGTTTTAGAATCACCCTACATGAGGCACTCATTTTTTGCCTGGACATTCGACAGGGCTCAGGAGTGAAAGAGCACCATGCAAAATTGAGGCCTAATTTGGCGACTTACAAAGTATTGGTTCACAATTGCATGGCTGTGATGTGAAATAATAAAAGAAACCTCTGAGAAATGATGCCATTTTGGAAACTACACCCCTCAAGGCATTTATTAAGGGGTGTAGTGAGCATTTACACCCCACAGGTCTTTTCCATAAATGATTGCGCTGCGGATGGTGCAAAGTATACATTTTGAATTTTTCCCCAGATATGCCATTTCAGTGGCAAATATGTCATGCCCAGCTTATGCCACTGTAGACACACACCCCAAAAATTGTTAAAAGGGTTCTCCCGGGTATAGCGATGCCAAATATGTGGAAGTAAACGGCTGTTTTGGCATGCTGTAGGGCTCAGAAGGGAGGGAGAGCCATTTGGCTTTTGAAGCGTAGATTTTACTTGGTAGTAGTTTTGTTTGGAGTTTTACTGGTATTTCCTTTTATAATGTGGGGGTACATGTAAGCCGGGCAGAGTACATCAGGGGCATAATCAGGTGGTATAATAATGAGGTAATAAGAAACAATAATCAATAGATGTGTGTTACACTGTGAAGCAATCCTTTATGCACAGGCCAGTGTCGGACTGTTAGGTGGTGTTCTTTGTTATTCCCCTTTTGGGGCACACTCTGCACCTTTGCAGTTTGGGGAATTTTACTGGGAAAGTGTTGTCCTGGTATAATCCGGGCACACTCGCTTCCAGCAGATATGTTTGGACCCTTCCTGGTTCCCTAATTTTAGTGCCTCGATAAATCGCCTCTTGAAACAGAAGAAATGTTCCCATCGGACCTGCACAACCGCATATTTTTATTTCCTGACTTATTGGAGCCTTAACTAATTTTATTTTTGCATAGGTGTAGTGGTATGAGGGCTGTTTTTTTTGTGGGATGAGTTGTAGTTATTATTGGTACCAATTTGGGGTACATGCGACTTTTTGATCACTTTTTATCCTATTTTATAGGAGGCAAGTTGACCAAAAAACAACAATTCTGGCATAGTTTTTTTTCATTTTTTTTATACAGCGTTCAGCATGCGTTATAAATGACATGTTAACTTTATTCTGCGGGTCAGCACGATTCCGTCGATACCTAATTTATAAAAAAATTTATGTTTTACAACTTTTTGCACAATAAAATTACTTTTGTAAAAAGAATGTATTTTTTCTGTCGCCAAGTTGTGAGAACCATTTATTTTCAATTTTTTCGTCGACAGAGTTGTCAATGTTAGGCAGAGAAATCGTTTTTCACTGTGTTTTTCTCCCGCGGCCATTGAGCGCCGCGGGCAAAAAACGATGCAAAGTACGCTTTCTCTGCCTCCCATTGATGTCAATGGGAGGTCAGAGACATAAACGCCCCAAGATAGGGCCAGTCGCTTTTTTTTCCCGTGGGAAAAAAACGCCTCCGCCTCCCATTGAAATCAATGGGAGGCATTTTCGGACGTTTTTTGGCGCATATTCCGACGCGGTTTCCGTGTAAAAAAACGTGTCATAAAACTCAGTGTGAAATTACCCTTATAGCCATGTCTAATCAATTGTTTTAAAAAATATGACCCCAAAAAAAACAATAAGCAGATAAGGAAAAGAGAAAAAAAATCTATGTCCCTGTTCACTCCTCACTTTCCTAATCCCCACAAATGTCCCATCGTGTACTGCCACCACACAAAAGGACTTATTACGAATCACCCTTTACCCTCTCCCCTCCATGACAGATAAAATAAAGGAAGAGATAATTACAACAATTATACTTAGGATTTATTTTGGTCACCAAGAGTCCATTCACAGTCCTCTTTAGAACCTCAAAAATAAAGACCTTCCCATCCCAAGCCACCCTCAGCCGGGAAGAAAAAACATTAGCATCTCTTAATCTATTCTTGATCTCATAGTAGAAACCTCTTTTTTTAGATGCATAGTCAGCATAAAGTAAAGTAAGCAGGCGGGCAGCTACATCAGTTTGCGAAAGAGAAGCACCTTCGAACTGGCCCACCAGAGGAACCTCTGGTGGGCCCAGGCATTGAACTGCATCTTTGCTAAGCTGCGGGGCAGAGAGCCATTGTTGGCTGTGGCCTAGTAGAGGACGGGAGGACCTCGGCCTCCCGGCGCTGGTGACGCAATGACGTTACGGCGCAGGTGACGCAATGACGACTGGGCTGCGGAAGAGGACCGATCCGCTCGTCGTAGGAGCAGGGTTAGGTAGGTTTTTTTTTTTTTTTTATTGGCGCAAAGGGGGCCTAACTACTACATGGAGGGCGCACAGGAAACCTAACTACTACATGGAACGCTCAAGGGGGCCTAACTACTACATTGAGGGTACAAAGGAGCCTAACTACTATATGGAGGGCGAGGGCACAAGGGGGCCTAACTACTTTATGGAGAACATAAGGTGGTCTAACTATTATATGAAGTGCACCAGGGGCCTGACTATTGTATGGAGGGCACAAAGGGGCCCAACTAATGTATGGAGGGCACAAAGGGGCCTAACTACTATAAGGAGGGTGCAAGGATGCATAACTACAATATGGAGGGCAAAAGAGGGCCTAATTACTATATGGAGGGCACAATTGGGGCCTAACAAATATATGGAGGTTACAAGGGGGCCTAGCTACTATATGAAGGGCACAAGGGAGTCTAAAACATATATAGAGGGCACAAAGGAGCCTAACTACTATACATGGGCATAAGGGGGCCCTAACTACTATATGGAGTGCACAAGGGGCTTCTAACACATATATGGAGGTCACAAGAAGGCTTAATTACTATATGGAAAGCACAAAGGGAGCCCAAGTACTATATATGGGTATAAGGGGGCCTAACTACTATATGGGACTGCCAAAGGGATCTAATATATAGGGGCACAAAGGAGGCCTAACTTCTATATAGGGGCACAAAGGGGGCCTAACTATTATATAGGGGCACCAAGGGGGCATATCTGCTATATAGGGGCACAAAGGGGGACCTAACTAACATGGGGACACAAAGGGGTCCTAAATACTTTATAGGGGTACAAATGGGACTTTACCGCTATATAGGGGCACCAAAGGGGACCTAACTAACTTGGAGACACAAAAATATATAACTACTATATGGGGACACAGAGGAGGACCTAACTACCAGGGAAGCATTATTGTTTAGGGAGGGCACTATTACTGTGCGTGGGGAATTTTTACTGTGTGAAGCACAAAGGGGGCACTATTACTGTGCGGGGGGTACTATTACAGTGTGGGGCACCAAGAGGGGGCATTATTTCCATCTGGGGCACTATAAATACTATGTTTTTGTAGAGGGTGGGGAATAGCTAAGGATGGTGCTCTAAAAGCGAGGAGCAAAGATGTTTGTGTTGCAAATTTTGCAGAGGCGATTCGTGGCTGGAAGAAGTCATCATGGCGTTTTGGGCCAGATGAAGAAGAAAAGGGAAAGTCAACTACTCCAATGTGGGAAGACGTCACCGGTGAATCACTGTATATTTCTGTACTGTAATCATTTATATGATCGGCAGAGCGCCTTTATAGGACTGGCATTTTTCGAGACGTTTACGCTCCAAAAGACACCTGAAAACACAACATGTGAACATACTCTAATAAAGAAGACACCATACCACCATGTTGGATTTTAATGGCCACAGCAGAACCAAAACATATCCCTTTTATTAAAATCCAAACATAAATAATACTTAATTCCCACAATGGAATTTAACAATGAAACAACACGACCCTATCAGGGGCATAACATTTTACACTAAGTAATGACGGAGGAAGTCACCGATGTTACCCAAAAAATGTATATCTGGCCATCTGCCCACACCACCTTTTTTACACCCAGCCGTGACACAGCTCGGAGGCACTGATTACCCATGCAGATGTTTATCAGAACTAAACTTCTTAGGGATAACACCCTAAGAAGCATCCCCCCCAATGCTTTCAATGACCAACCTTAAGGAGTCACGCCGCAGCTGCAGTGACAAATCAACAAATAACATGCACACAAATACAAGTACCACATACAACTTTTTCCCCATTCTGACGACAGCCAGACTACATCAATGCAAAACAAAAATAAAAACACACACTTGCTGAAGATGAATACCCCCTGAAAACAATATTAGGGTGGGCGGGACCAATATCCTGCTGTGGTGTTAATTAGGGCGCACTACAGGGGAAAACGGCAAGAACGAGCTTATGAACCACAGCCCCCTCCCATGCCCACATCCCTTCTACTCCCTCCCTTCTTCCCTATGTCTAACCCCTGATAGGCTATAAACTTAGTCTATCCATCCAACTAACCCTCCCTCCTAGCTTCATCATGTACGCCTCCTCTTTCAGTCAGCAGTACGGCCTGTTCTATGTTGTTGGCACAATATTTAAAAACGCCTAAAAAAAAGGCATAAAAAGAAACTTCAAATGAAAAGAAACATCATTTTCAGTTTCAAAAACACCTTGAAATCAGAAGCTGTTTTCCCTTGAAAACAGCTCTGTAATTTTCCAGCCACTTCTTTTTATACGTGTGAACATACCCAGCTAGTGAAAAGAATAAGAGAAAACATATCTGACCCCTGGTATTTGATCATTCCGCAGCAGCTGGTATTTAAAATCAATCTCATTGTTCCGGTATGTACCATACAGTCAATTATATGAAGCATAAAGGATTCATCACTTTCCCTTTCTTTGATTTTCAACTCTGCTTGCCCTTGCAAAGTAGTCTCTCTTGGTTGCTCTGCTGACATGCAAATCGCATAATGTTCAAAATCATCTTAGATATACCAGATTAAAGGGAAGGTGTCACGAAAAAAAATATTTTTATATGTTTTTGCTTTTAGTATGTTATTAAAATACATTTTATTTATTTGTGTTTTTGTGTTTTACTTTTTTCTTTTTTCTGTCTTTTACTTCACTATGGGGACTGTCATTTTTTTTTCATCTCTGTATGTGTCGATTAACGACACATACAGAGATAGAATACGCCACATACATCCCGATAGTGAATGCGAACGGGAGCCGTTCCATTCACTATAGCGTACGCCGTCTGTGTGGGAACGGCGCATGCCAAAAGGAGGGTTTTCAGCCGAGCAACATCCAGCGCCATTTTCATGTGGACCGGAAGCCGCTTCCGTCCATATGTTCAGAAGCTAGGACTAGGAGCGGAGGGAGCAGCGGCAGCGGCTGCAGCGGCATGAGCAGGTAAGTTATGTTTGTGTATGTTCGTGTTATACTGTGTGATTACCAATGTATCTAAGCCTACTACACTGTGCATTCGCTCAAAAAATGGCGGCACACAGTGTAGGAGGTTTGAACATTCAACCCCCTCCTTTCTCCTGGCACTAGCCAGGATAAAGGAGGGGGATTGTTTGAGCACACTAGAGCGAGTGTGTCTTCTCCAATTTTGCAGCATAAAGCAATGAGGTTGCTTTACCACATGCCAATGCTGCAATTTTGGGAATTGCTCCCTCTAGTGACCAGCACATGGAAATGTTATAAATTAGAATCTAATTTATAATATTTCCTGACTTGTGAAAAAATTAAAAAAATTAGAACAATGTGTAATCCTGTATATACTAAATGTTTAACTAAAAAAAAAATAATAATAATTTCTAGTGACACATTCCCTTTAAGGCCTGATTCACACAAACGCTGCGCATCTCGGATGTGAAAAACTGCAGTTTTTCACCTCCGAGGTGCATCCGTGCTCAGCGCTGCGGGACGGGATGTCACGCATCCCCCATAGTTGAGAGTCTATGGAGGGATGCGTACTGCGTGAAAAGATAGGACATGTCCTATTTTCGCACGGACCCTTCACACGGTCCGTTTAAACATTTGTGTGAACGGCCACATTGAATTACATAGGTCCGCATGACGGCCGCTGTTTCAACGGCCGTCCCACGGCCGTTTAACACGTAAGTGTGAATCAGGCCTAAGGGCTTGTCCACACATAACGGAATTGCTGCGTATTTTCCGTCCGGAATTCTGGATGGAAAATACACAGCAAAATACAGTAGCAGCAAATTGGGTGCGAACGAGTAAATGTCATCCACACGCTGCGTAAAATTTCAGTCCTGAAATTCACCTGCAGTGCGTATTTTTCATCCCGCAGCATGTCAATTCCTGCTGCGAAAAGTACTCCTGCATTTTCCAGAGGGGATGTCACCAACTCACAGACTTGAAAAAAAACGCAGTAAAATCTGCATTATTTTCTGCAGTAAAAAACGCACTAAATGGTGTGGATTTTCCGCAGTGGAATGTCTGCTAGTTTTAGCGGAAATGCTGCAGAAATTTTCTGCAGCAATTCTGTTACGTGTGGAAAAGCCCTAAAGGAGATAAAATAGCCATTTGTAATCAAGGCAGAGATGGATTCATAAAACAGATACACTAAGATTGTCCCAACACATCGGTGTTTGGTCTTTGTATACATATAAACATCACATTAAGGACGGGTTCACACGTAGCATAAATACTGCAGATTTCTGCAACTGATTTCATCATACCTCCCAACTTTCAAGTATCAGAAAGAGGGACAACCAATGTGGCGTGCACCCAATCCCTGCCCATACATACCCAGTTCACCCCACACAGTATCATGCTCCCATAGTGCCTCCCACACAGTATAATACCAAATAGCTGCCCCCACACAGTATAATGCCCTCTAGCTGCCACCATATAGTTTACTGCCCCATAGATGCACCCATACAGTATAAAGCCAACACAGATGCCCCCATACAGTATAATGCCCACACTGATGCCCCCATACAGTATAAGGCCCACACAGATTCTCCCATGCAGTACAATGCCCATACAGATGCCCCCATGCAGTATAATGCCCACACAAATTCCCCCATACAGAATAATGCACACATTGCTGCCCTAGTGCCAGTGCCCTTGTAGATAGTGACACAGTGTCCCCTGTATAGTGCCAGTGTCCAGGTAGATAGCGCCACATCCCCCTTGAAGATAGTGCCACCCCCCCCTCTAGATAGCGCCATTGGGACTCCCTCTAGGAGCCGACTTTGGTCTAAAAAAATTTCAGTGGAAAATCTGCGATTCCGCCTCAAAGACTCTCGGCACCCCTGCTGATCAGCTGTTTTGAAGGGCTGCTTTCCTCTTTTTTTTCTTTACTGCTCACAATGTGAATCGCCGACACTTGTTGTGGCGGTTCACAGTATTACAGCCTTCTCCCATTGAAGTGAATGGGAGAAGGTTGTAATATTGTGAACCACCGCTACAAGTGTGACGGCAATTCACAGTGTGAGCAGCAAAGAAAATCAAGGGGACGCTGCGTTTGTACGAGCGCTGTGGCCCCTTCAAAACAGCTGATTGGAGGGGGTGCCGGGAGTCATAACCTGACCGATGAGATGTTGATGGAGTATCCTAAGGAAAGTCTAGCAATTTTTTGGGACTTCACAACACCTTTAAAGACTTGAAGCCTCATATGAGGGACCAGCAGTGATCTAAGCTATAATGTTAAATGGACACTAACTTTGCAAAAGCTTAAACTTAAAAGCTAATCTAATAGTATACCTGATATATATCACCTTTGCAATTTACTTCCTGTTAAAATGTAGTTGTTTTATTAATGAAAATTCTGTGTGAATTTAATGCCACTAGGTGTCTCCCTCTGCTGTTCTCCCCCTGTTGTCAAACAAAATCCATCCCTAGTTACAGAGCAGAATTGACGGACTGCAGATAGGGGGATATGTCTCTTCACAGCCTGCCTATAGAAGTCTATGGAGAGGGCGGG
The DNA here is from genome assembly GCF_050947455.1 of Rhinoderma darwinii. NCBI lineage: Eukaryota > Metazoa > Chordata > Amphibia > Anura > Rhinodermatidae > Rhinoderma > Rhinoderma darwinii. The sequence continues at coordinate 60,646,494 of NC_134696.1, read as the reverse complement.
GGGAAAGGAGGAGGTAGAAGGAGCAGAGTGAGTCAGACACAGTCATGCTGCCAATACAAGTGAGGGGAGGGGGGAGCAGGAGTAGAGTGAGAAAGAAACACAGAGACGTACTGCAGCTTCCTGGTAAGAGTTACTTCTCACCCCAGTGGTGAATCTTAGCTACACTGCTCATTATAAACATGTATAAACTTCTCCATGCTGCTGCAGCTTCTGCATCTACGTGACAGCTAGAGACAGGAGTGCTGGATTCTCTTCTTCTTTGTATGATGTATAGAAGGCATGATAGAGGTTAGGCTCCACTGACTACCTCAGAGACAACTAATAATTAAAGATAGAGCCAACAGAGGGGAAAACTATTAAAAAATGCAGAATATAAGTCATATAATGGCCAGATATGATGTGATTCCTCATGTACACACTTAACACAGCTTATTCTGAAAAGTCACCTGAAAAGTTAGCTACGCTTTAAATTGAGTTGGTTTACAATATGTTAACTGCTTACTGACATTTGATGTAACTGTACGTTATAGTTGATACGGCGGAAAATAAGGAGTGGACTCCATAGTAGAGCACGGTTCGTACTCAGCGGGTGTCGGTATGTTACATCTGACACATCACTCAACTTTGATCCCGACCGGTAAATTCAGATTCCGGATGTTTAACCACTTAGATACCGCAAGTCCAGAGGCGCACACAGACTGCAGTGGGCTCCTGTTCAAAGAATGTGCCTGGGCCCCCATAACCTAACTACGTCCGCACGCATATAAAACTATACAAATCTGTATTGCACGTTTTACTACTAGTTTAGAACACCAGTAACAAACATAAATAATTTCCATATTTAATAACTGAGTATATCACAAAGCACTCATGTAACTAACTTATAATGACTTTATCACTTATCAAGCAGTACTAACTTACGATACTTCACCTATAGGAATGCAAAAGTGCTGAACCAAGAAAGTGATGACAGAAACGTTAAACTTTTTTATTTTTTTAAATAAATACTTGCAATTCCAATACACGAGTATAAGTAAACTAACTTTATACAGCAAAATACTATAACCAAAGTAGGAAACCAATAATAAAATAAGTGTATTTGTGGTGGTGAAGTGGGGGTGGCACCCCATACAGTGCTTGAGTAGGCGACCACAGTGTGACCACACAGTGAGTGAAAACTTTAAAGGGGTTTGCCCATATTGGACATTTATGGCATAGCCACGGGATATGCCATAAACATCCGATAGATGCGAGTCTGCACCTATCTCTAGAGAGGGGCCCCGGCCCCCTAAACCCTGTTCTGCCTTTCTCGGCTCCCGCTGCTTTCCGGATACTTTCCAATTAGATGGTCGGGAGTTACGAAAACAGCAAAGCTTGCTGAGCTACGCTGTTTCCGTAACTCCTATAGAAGTGAATGGCAGTTACGGAAGCAGCATAGCTTCAGAGGGAGGACACGCATCTATCAGACATTTATGGCATATCCTGTGGTTATGCCATAAAATTTAAAGAAGGGCAAACCCCTTTCAATGTCCACTGTGCTCCACTCCAAACATTTTCTACAGACAGGGCAGCAACCACTACCACCTAGTTATTTTTATTTTCAGTCAGTCTCCTTCACGACGCTCAGCACACACACCGCACAGTAAAAGCATCGGCAGGTTCAGGGCGTGGAGCAGGAAGAACCCTAGCACTGATTGGCTGAGAGGCTCACCCAACCAATATAAGGCTTAATTTCAGAAGCCGCTATCCCGGATCAATAACTGGTCCGAAAATAGCGATGCTGCTTGCTAGGTGTGGTGCGCTTTATCTGGTGGTCTTGGTCACCTAGTGAGCGTCACTGTCAGATGTTGCACTGCATCTGACAGTGACGCTGGTTACTAGGAGACGATGACCACCAGACATAGCAAGTCTCGCCAGGCCCCTCCCCTCCTATTACGTAATAGATCGGTGCAGCCGTGCTGCAGACGGATGTTATCAATAACATATGTGAAGGAAGGGGGCTCGATCTGTGAGTTGCCCAAAGTGCACAGGGAGGGAAGGAAGCCCCACTCCGTCTGCCACATGGCCATGCCGATCTATGTACTGATCTATGCACACAGCGTTAAGGGTAGCTGAGCGGGCCACTCCCCCTCCAGGCCCCTGTGCAGCCAAACTGCAGTCAATAGGGACCATGACATCTGTCAGAAAGAGGGGTGCCCGATAGTTGTCATGGCAGCCTGTGGACCTAGTATAGACTGCCAAAGGCAGGGCTCAATAAAAACCGGTAAGAATGACAATACAATGAAATATATATATAGTTACTTCAGAGTATTTGTCTGGCAATCAAACAATCACTTGTTTAAGTTCCCTAGGGAGACGAAAAAAAACTTTAACCCTCTGGCACCATTTTGTTGTTTTCCTCCCCACCTTCTAAAAGCCCTAACTTTTTTTTATTTTTCGGTCAACATAGCTGTATGAGGGCATATTTTTTTTGCGCTGTGCCATAAGCCCAACATGGGTGTCTGATGCTAACTAGAGTGGGTATCGAACTGTCTAAAAACAGCTGGGCCCCTACTCTAATGTGTGGGATCGAAGTTACCTTCGGGGAAGTTCAGTTCTGAGGATTTAGATCTGCATGAGAGAGTTGGTAGATCATGAAAGGGGATGGGGTGTAGGGGTAGGATAAGGATGTCATGAGTTTCCGGATGTCACCCTCTTCCTTGTGCAAAAGACTATTCTCTGTGTCTGGTTCTCCTTAAAATAAGTATATCACACAAAAAGCATGGTTAAAATAGCAACATGGAATATTAGGGGAATGGGGGATAGGATAAAAAGGTGCTCGGTATGTGACACAACCTATCGCCATCTCCCCGCTATCATATGCTTGCTGGAGAAACACCTGATAGGGGAAAATACTGATTGGGTTAGATGAAAATGGGCGGAGCAGGAGTACCATTCTATTCATACGACATATTCTAGGGGGGGGGGGGTGAGTGTATTTGTACATAAACAGATTAAATTTGATGGTATATTAGATGGAATGAAATGCACTTTAGCCTTCGTATATATCCCACCACCCTAGACACTGTATGTGCTGAACCAGGTGCTACTGTTACTAGAAAAAGTAGATAAGGGACCAGTATTGATTATTACGGACTTCAATTGTATAATGGAGGGACAATTGGATAGGGTTAGAGGATCTGGTGGAGGTTGCTCATCTCTTATCAAGATGTCCCCTCTTGCTAAGTTTTGCAGCGAGACTAGATTTATAGACTTCTGGAGAAAGAAATACAGCCTGAGAAAGGCCTTCTTGCGCTACAGTTCAAAATATAGGTCGATGTCTCAAATAGAAATCGGCACTCATGGACGGCATAGCAAGAATGGACTATAAAATGTATGGAATGCCAGACCATGCTATGGGACGGATAGATCTTCAGATTGGGAGTATCCCACATACAGGTAAAGGACCCATGAGGATAAACCCACATTGGTTAACAATGATAGAAAAGCAGGGAAAGATTAGCAGGGAAATAACTTCCTTCTGGGAGATAAATTTAAACTCTACTCATGTTCACTACGTGCGGGATGCCCTTAAAGCATTTCTGAGAGGGATGCTTTATAAGGAAATTTGCGGTACCCGAAGGTCTTTCTCGAGACGTGAGAATGAGCTTAGGATGGGAGTGGCTCAGGCAGAGGGAAACCTTGCAGATTAAGTAAATGCACAGAATAAAGAGGTGCACCAAGAATTAAAAGCTTTTCTGGCAAATAAAACCCAGCAAAAGGTTTCTTTGCTGGTCAGAAATATCTTTATGAAGCTGGGAAACCAGGCAGTATATTAACACAGGTTATTGCTAGCCATAGGACAGGAAACAACATAACCCGCATAAAAGGGCGTCTTGAAGGCCTTTATCGGGAACTGAGGGAAATAAGGCGGTTATTTATTTTTTTTATTCAAGACTTTTTTTTTGAAGGATGCGGTAACTGACAATACTGAGATAGAAATTCTTGGGCGGTATAAATTTCCCTACCCTGTTAGAAAAGCAAAGGGGGACCTTGGAAGCCACCATCACGGTAGAGGATATTATGGAAGAAGATATATGGACAGTGACGTCAGGGGCTCCCTCTGGATGTGGAAGCCCCGGCCAGAGCGCCGGCAAAGCTCTTGCCTGGAATTCTGCTCCTGGAGTAGCCCCTGACGTCACTGTCCATATATGGGCAGTGACATCAGGGGCTCCCTCTAGGAGTGAAATCCCCTGTCAGAAAGTCGGAAATGATCTGTCCGGGGATTCCACTCCAGGAGGAGCCCCTGATGTCACTATCCATATATGGACAGTGATGTTAAGGGCTTTGAAATGACGGAATCATCTGCAATGCTTTGGCTGGGGATTCTGCTCCTTTAGTAGCCCCTGATGTAACTGTCCATATATGGACAGTGACGTCAGCGGCTCCCTCTAGGAGTGGAATTCCCGGTCAGAGTGTTGGCAATGCTCTGGCAAGGGATTCCGCTCCAGCAGGAGCCCCTGACGTCACTGTCCATATATGGACAGTGATGTTAGGGGATTTGAGATGCCAAAATCCCCGGCCAGAGCGTTGCCAACGCTCTGACTGGGGATTCCGCTCCTGTTCATATATGGAGAGTGATGTTAAGGGCTTCCCCAGGCTTAGCACTTAAAGTAGCGCTGTGCCCAGGGACTCATTGACAAGTGGACAGTGAATGCTGAAGCAGGGAGCTGACGGTTCCTTGCTTCAGCTTTGGATTCAACTGAATATGCGTCCTGAGGACATACCATCGGCCGCCACGGGACAGCGGAACACCGCCCGGAATCCGGGACTGTCCCGCTGAATCCGGGGCAGTTGGGAGGTATGATACACTGCTAAGATTCAATACAATTATGGGAGATGCAGAAAGATGCAATGTGCAGTCATCACAATGCCCATTTACATTTTTGGGTTGGTGACCATCACGCAATAAACCTGAAGTTGTAATTTTTGTTTTCTCTACTGTTTCCATCATGTTTTCACAGGTCCTATAAGTTCACACATTCACAAGCTTAATTTATACTCTGTAGGGCAGTATGTCTTGTTACCTGTGATAGTATAGGGATAGTAGTTCCAGGCCTTTTCTGTGATGTAGAATATCTTTGGCACAAATCCTCTTACCCATGTTGGCAGTTTGCTGCAAAAGTACAACACAAAATCATAAATATAATTGAAATTATAATAATTAATGAGATTTCCTATATAACATAAATATAAATGGACATATCATTCATTTGCATATAGTAAATGTTATACAAGGATACAGTTGCCTCCACTTTATTTAAAAGAGCATTCTATTAATGGTAGTCAATGTCAGACATATGCCACTTTATAAGCATATAGTTGCATACATCTGGGGTTTGAAACTAGCCTAAACCTTATAAAAAGGTCATATAAGAATAACATAAAACATACCAGATTAATAAGATTTTACTTTAACCTAGCTATTTTTAACATTATAGCATAACATAAAGGAAAGCCAGTAAAAAATAAATGAATGACAAAGTAAAATTCAAGTTCATAAATAAATTACAATATGATGTTCAAAGTTCAATAGTTAAAGAGTTACAAACTTTTTAGAAGTTTATTATATGTACTTAAAGAGGCTCTGTCACCAGATTTTGCAGCCCCTATCTGCTATTGCAGCAGATAGGCGCTGCAATGTAGATTACAGTAACGTTTTTATTTTTTTAAAACGAGCATTTTTGGCCAAGTTATGACCATTTTTGTAGTTATGCAAATGAGGCTTGCAAAAGTCCAAGTGGGTGTGTTTAAAAGTAAAAGTCCAAGTGGGCGTGTAAATTCAAGAAAATTAAAGCTTGTGTGCAAAAAAAAAAAACCCAAAAAAAGGCTTTTACTTTCCAGTTTAGTCTGCTACCAGCTTTAGATGGCAGTTCAAATCTACTGGACCTGCTGTGTTGAGTGTAGTCCCTGTTACTATGTTTTTTTGTTGTTTTTTTTTAAAGTACATGCAGGTTTGAAAGCTATTAGGGTTAATTCACACAAAGCCAAAATCAGGTGTGGAGGCAAAGAAGAAAAGAAGCATACATCTGTCCATTATAGTTTCCCTGTGTTTAGGAACCAAAGTCGGTTTTGACATACAAATACTGATGCAAAATACTGACCTTTTTTTCTTATTTGTTTATTCAAATTTTATTGGTTTTATGTCATGCATGAGGCTTTATTTTATGCCATTTCTAGATTAGTATTTGTTTTTATTTGTTATTATTTTTTTGGTGCTACTAGGGAAAAATGTTAATAAAAAAATAAAACAAATGTGTTTTTCAAATTTTTGCCATTTGTATTTTGATAGCACAAAGTGGCACTAAAATGCATTCATAGTTACATAGTTACATAGTTACATAGTTAGTACGGCTGAAAAAAGACACATGTCCATCAAGTTCAACCAAGGGAAGGGAAAAGGGAAGGAAAAATTTCTACACATAGGAGCTGATACTTTTTTGTTCTAGGAAATTATCTAAGCCTTTTTTGCAGCATCTCCTGTCCCTGCTGTGACGGCTCCTTCGGTGACTATTCCATAGATTCACTGTTCTCACAGTAAAGAAGGCTTGTCGCCTCTGCAGATTGAACCTTTTTTTCTCCAGACGGAGGGAGTGCCCCCTTGTTTTTTGAGGGGGTTTTACAAGGAACAGGATTTCACCATATTTTTTGTATGTGCCATTAATATATTTATATAAGTTAATCATGTCCCCCCTTAGTCGTCTTTTTTCAAGACTAAATAGGTTTAATTCTTTTAATCTTCCCTCATAACTTAGATTCTCCATGCCCCTTATTAGCTTCGTTGCTCTTCTTTGTATTTTTTCATCCTTTCTATGAACTGGAGCCCAGAACTGAACTGCATATTCTAGATGAGGCCTCACTAATGCTTTGTAAAGTGGTAATATTACATCCCTGTCCCGCGAGTCCATGCCTCTTTTAATACACGACAATATCCTGCTGGCCTTTGAAGCAGCTGATTGACACTGCATGCTGTTATTGAGTTTATGATTTACAAGTACACCCAGATCCTTCTCAACAAGTGAATCCGCCAGTGTAGCGCCCCCTAGGACATATGATGCCTGCAGGTTGTTCGTACCCAGATGCATAACTTTACATTTATCTACATTAAACTTCATCTGCCAAGTGGACGCCCAAACACTTAGTGCGTTTAAATCCGCTTGCAATTCATGAACATCTTCCATAGTCTGAACTATATTACATAGCTTGGTGTCATCTGCAAAAATAGAAATAGTGCTATTAATCCCTTCCTCTATATCATTAATAATGAAGTTGAATAAAATAGGTCCTCCTTTCTGCTACGTTTATTTTGACAGAGGATGTATAGTTTCGGAAAGTCATGGTAGTGCTACTGCTGTGGTTTTGGGCTAGCGGTGTTGCTTTTTGTTTTTTATTTTTTTTTAAGCAATGTGCCCCCATAAGGTCATAAGAGACCTTTGTGGGATATTTTAAACGTACATTTTAAATTTATTTTTTGCATTGCTGTTTTTCCCTGTAACCTGGGCTTATATATTAGCCCTAGTTACAGGGAGAAAAACCAGCATCTATTCCCACACTACAGAACTAATCTAGCTCGACTAAGACCCAGCAGCTCTTACAGCCCCCGACACCTAAGGCTGGGTTCACACGACCACATTAACGTCCGTAATGGACGGACGTATTTCGGCCGGAAGTCCCGGACCGAACTCAGTGCAGGGAGCCGGGCTCCTAGCATCATAGTTATGTACGATGCTAGGAGTCCCTGCCTCTCTGCAGGACAACTGTCCCGTACAGTAATCATGTTTTCAGTACGGACGTTAATGTGGTCGTGTGAACCCAGCCTAAGGGTATGCGCACACACAAAATAAAAAACATCTGAAAATACAGAGCTGTTTTCAAGGGAAAACAGCTCCTGATTTTCAGAAGTTTTTTAAACAAAGTTGCGTTTTTCGCAGCGATTTTAACGGTCGTTTTTTGGAGCTGTTTTTCTATAGAGTCTATGAAAAATGGCTCCAAAAATGGCTGAAGAAGTGACATGCACTTCTTTTTTGCGGCCGTTTTAAAAAAAACAAAAATGCCCCGTTGGAACAGAACGCCGTTTTTCCTATTGAAATCAATGGGCAGATGTTTGGAGGCGTTCTGCTTCTGATTTTTCAACCGTTTGTCGGGACGTCTACGGACCGAAAAACGGCTGAAAACACTCCGTGCGAACCTACACTTTTACTCACGTGAGTAGGACTGAATCAGTAAGCAGCATTGCCATTTCCTTAAAGAGAATCTTTCACTTGCCCATACATGTGCAGCTGAGTGCAGCATATAATAGGCAGGGCTTCACAGACACTGTCTCACTTGAAATTATTTTCCTATCTTCCTCTATTATTTACATATCGGTGCCGTTATATTTGGTGGCCGATATGTAAATAAGCCCCTGAACTGGCAATGGGGCGTTTCTATCTAGCTAAATGGCAAGGGGGCATTATCTCTTCGCTCTGATACTGTCAAATCAGCTACGGACAGTGTCAGGGCAGCTTACGCTTTGTTTCCTCCCGTGAGAACACACACAGACTGGTGGTTCTGCAGAGAGCGCTCTCTCAGTCTGTGTGTGTTCTCGCAGGAGGGAATACAGCGCAAGCCACCTTGACGCTGTCCGTAGCTGATTGGACAGTGTCAGAGCGAAAACATCACGCCCCTTTGCCATTTAGTTAGCTAGAAACGCCCCATTGGCAGTTCAGGGTCTTTTTTACATATCGGGCGCCAAATATAACAGCACCGATATGTAAATAATGGAGGAAGTTAGACAAATTATTTCAAGTGAGACAGTGTTTGTGAAGCCCTGCCTATTACAGGCTGCACTCAGCTGCACATGTATGGGAAGGTGAAATGTTCGCTTTAAATCTAGCACATTGAGTGGCTATATATATAAAAACAGTCTCTGCTTTCTCTATGAAGAGTCAAGTTTTCTCTGACAGCCAGCTATCCTCTCAAAACATTTAGAAACGTTTATGCAGCTTTAAGGGTATGTTCACATGCTAAACAAAAAACGGCTGTAAAATACAAAGCTGTTTCAAGGGAAAACTGTTTTTTATGCATCAAGCGTTTCTTGATGCGTTTTTTACATTTGCGTTTTTCAATTGAGACATTGAAAAACGGCTTCAAAAACGGCTCAAGAAGTCACATGCACTTCTTTCTTACAGGGCATTTTTGTGCGCGCCGTTTTTACAAAGGGTCGCGTAAAGAAATGCCCCGTGGGAACAAAATGCCGTTTTTCCCATTGAAGTCAATGGGCAGATGTTTGGAGGCGTTCAACCTCCACATTTTTAGCTGTTTTTTCGGGGAGTTTACGGCCAGAAAAACTTCTGAAAATAAGCCGTGTGGACATACCCTGAAAGTTTAAAGCCGTTGGGTGGTCTGCAAGCAGTTCACAGCGGGATTTCAGATTTTTTTTTTAATGTCATATATATTTTCGATATTTACTATTCCTAAGGCCAAATTTGCATTGAGCTCAAGACAGAGAAGTGTCACGTAGGATATCTACTTTTCCAACGAGACTTTTCTCTCTCTCTTACAGCTGTATTAATAATTTTTGGGGGAAAAATAAATTTCGTTAAAGAACCTATTTAAACATTTATAGCAAAATATTATTAGATTTATTAAAATGCCAATAACTTACTGTACATTACATAAAAAATAAATATTCATTCACTTCAATGAAAAATTGTTGGACACGATGCAGCTGAGATTTATGCATTTATTCACAGCAGAATCCAAATGATATTTGAGAGAAACAGAATCACATTTGATACTTACATTATATGATAGCTTCATCTAAATCATCCATTCACATAAACAACAAACATTGCAAGTAGATTGTCAGTGTCTAAAAAAACAGTGCCGTTCCATTCACAGTTAGGCTATTCCATTGTGTCCTGCTAGGCTGCACATGTTGATTCAGAAAATTGATATCTAGCCATGTGTATAGGGATAAATGTCTGCAGCATGCCTGCTTCCTTGGATTATTATTAACATATTTGCATACAGCATGCGTTCTACTGTCCCATTAATGTAACATCCAATCTGTTTCCAAAACCTGCTTGATTGTACATCTGGAAAAGTGAGCAGACGTACGCCATCCTATCCTGCCATGTAATTATTTACCTCTTGTCTCATACCAGCACAAGTACAGTACTGATATCCAGTCATTCATTTTAGCTCCTCAATAACAAATTCTGGGCAATGTCCAGGGGCGTAACTAGGAAAGGTTGGGCGCCATAGCAAACATTTGTCTGGGCACCCCCTCCCCTGAGTGCCACACACAGCCCCCCTGTAGATAGTGCCCCCCATAGGTTCTGCCATACAGCCCCTCTGTAGACAGTGATATGTAGCCCCCTGTAGACAGTGTAACACTCCCTTGTAGATAGTGCCCCCCTTGTAGACAGTGTCATGCGGCCCCCCTTGTAGATAGTGCCCCCACCTCCCCTTTGTAGATAGTGACATACTGCCTCCCCTGTACATAGCGCCATACAGACCCCTGTAGATAGTGCCATACAGCCCCCTATAGATAATGACATACAGCCCCCCCCTGTACATAGCGCCATACAGCCACCCTATAGATAGCACCATACAGCCCCTCCTGTAGATGGAGCCATACATTCCCCTGTAGATAGCATCATATATCCCCCTGTAGATAGCACCATAGAGCCCCCCTGTAAATAGTGCCATACAAACCACCCAGTAGATACTGCCAAACAGCCCCCCTGTAGATAGCGCCATACATCCCCCCCTGTAGATAACACCATCCAGCCCTCCTGTAGATACTGCCATACAGCCCCAGTAGCGGATCCCCATATGGGCGTTTCGGGCGGTCGCCCGGGGCCCAAGGCTTGCAGGGGGCCCATAGCTTCCCACACCGCACACAAGTGAACCAAAACTCTCCAGGGCTGCTGCTGCGGCGGGGGGAATGTGCAGGGGGAGTCAATTGCGGCCAGGGAACAGGGGCACAGCACATCAGCTGTAGAGAGCAGACTGTCAGAGATTGTGATGGGCAGGTGCTGGAGTCTCCCTGACAGTCTGCTCCTCTGTGCTGCTGTGCACTCTCCCTCCTGTCTAAACCTCCAGCAGCTGCCTGATAACGGCAAAACTGAAACTAGAGGGTGAAGGACCTGTGGTGACGTCACAGTCACATGATTAAGGTCCTGGAGGCTGCCAGAGACAAGCACCGCAGAGGAAGAGGCTGGTAAGTAAGTGTGTGTGTGTGTGTGTGTGTGTGTGTGTGTGTGTGTGTGTGTTAATGTAAGTCTATATAGTGTGTGCTGTGTATATAGTGTCTATAATGTAAGTCTATGTAGTGTGTGTGTGTGTGTGTCATAATGTAAGTCTATATAGTGTGTGCTGTGTATATAGTGTCTATAATGTAAGTCTATGTAGTGTGTGTTTGTGTGTGTGTGTCATAATGTAAGTCTATATAGTGTGTGCTGTGTATATAGTGTGTGCTGTGTTTATAGTGTCTATAATGTAAGTCTATATAGTGTGTGTGGTTTGAATATATAGTGTTTGGTGTTAGTGTGAATTGTATATAGGGTGTTTAATGTAACATTTTTTGTGTGCAAAATAATTTCCCACCCATAGTCAGATGCTCAGAACCCCCCCCCCCCCTGCAGTATAATCTCCCCCATGGAGCCCTCAGTAGTTATTACACTGCAGGGGGGGGGGGGGGGTCAGAGCGTTTGATTGACTGTTCAGGGTTCTATAGGGGAATAACTCCTGCCCCCCCCCCAAGAGCCATAAGGGCGGATTTACACGAACGTGTAATACGTCCGTGCAACGCGCGTGCTTTTCACGCGCGTCGCACGGACCTATGCAAGTATATGGGGCAGTGCAGACTGTCAGTGATTTTTGCGCAGCGTGAGTCCGCTGTGTAAAACTGACGACATGTCCTATATTTCTGCGTTTTTTGCGCATCACGCACCCATTGAAGTTAATGGGTGCGTGAAAATCACGCATGCCACACGGAGGCACCTCCGTGGGATGTGCGTGATTTGCTCAACAGCAGTATAACTATGATTGCAAACAGAAAAGCACCACGTGCTACAAACATACAAACAGAGTGTCATAATGATGGCGGCTGCGCGAAAGGAACGCAGCCGCGCATCATATGGTGATGACACACGGAGCTGTTAAGTGCCTTTTGCGCGCGCAAAACGCCACATTTTTTGCGTGCGCAAAGCGCACACGCTCATGTAAATCCGCCCTAAGTGTCAGGCACTTAGACCCTCCCATAGGGCACTCAGCAGTCAGTCAAATGCACTGGGGAGGGGTGTCTGACTGCTTAAAGGGTAACTAACGAAAAATTTTTAAAAAATTACATGTCATAGTGACATGTCAAATGTTCTAATTGGTGGGGGTCCGGGCACTGAGACCCCACCAATCGCTGAAACAAAGTGGCAGAAGCGCTCAGGTGAGTGCTTTACCACTTTGTTTCTGATCGTCTTTCCTCTGATAGCCGAGCATGCGGTGTATGGGCACAACAGAAAGTCTATGAGTCCGTACACCGCGCCGAGAAAAGACAGTCAGAAATTAAGTGGAACAGCGCTCACCCGGGCACTCCCGCTGCTTTGTTTTAGTGATCGGTGGTGGTCTCAATGCTGGGACCCCCATCAATCAAAACTTCTGACATATCACTCTCACTATGACACGCCAAATGTTTTTTAAAAGTTTAGTTACCTCTTGGGGACTGAATTTATTGGTTTGAGTTAATGTATGGGCCTGGGTCTTAATTTGCTTAGGGGTCTGGGGTATAAGACAATTTATGGTGTTTATTTCTGAATTTTTATGTTGCTATAGATGCTGAAAATGGCTACAGAATCAAGGGGAAAAGATGTATCATCAGGAAACTCTGCAGTCATCAGGAGAAGTCACCATAGCGGTCTGTGTCAGATGGAGAAGAAAAGAGAACGACCCATCAGTGAAGACATCACCTGTGAGTCATTGCATTTATAGATCTGTCACCTCTCCTGACATGTCTGTTATCGGAAATCCTTGTATTCCACATAAAGTCTTTGTGTACCCAGGACTAATAGACAAATGCATGTTACCATTCCCCTTGTCAGGAGGAAGTGTCCCTACACAGTGTGATACTGTCAGCGATGGTTGGAGACTGTCAGTGTGTAGGGACACAGCCCTTTGACAAGGGGAATCGTAGCACTCATTTGTCAATGCTCACACAGAAAGGTGGTGTTTAATATAGACATGACGTGGCAGGGCGGTGGTGGAGAAGGGGGCCCAAGCTTGTGGAACAGCCCAGGGCCCATGGTTTACTTAATCCGCCACTGTACAGCCCCCCTGTAGATAGTAAGATACAACTCCCCACTGTAGATAGTGCCATACAACCACTCTGTAGATAATGCCATAAAGCCCCCTGTACATAGCACCATACAGCCCCACACCATAGATAGTGTCATGCAGCCACCCTGTAGATACTGCCATACAAGCCCCCCACTGTAGATAGTGTCATACAGCCTCCCCGTACATATTGCCATATTTCCCCCTAGCCACACAGCCCCCCGCTTGTAGATAGCGCCCCTCAAACAAATAAAACAAAAAAACTTTATACTCACCTAGGTCCCGTTCCCACGACAAATGGAGCTTCTACACAAGCCTCCTCAACGCCGACGGGATCCTTGCGTAAACCAGCATGATCCAGTGACTTTATCACGCCGATCTGCGCAGGGATACCTCCCTACTCTGTCATAGTGTTCAATAGCATCTGTCGGTGGGCGGCACGGGCCCCCTCATGCCGCGGGCAGTGTAGCAACCGCTATGGCTGCTACAGTGGTAGTTACGCCACTGGTAATGTCAAAGATTCTAAATGAAAACTGTACTATAAAGTATTATTCAATATAACCTGCAGGGAGGTAACCAGTGTGTCTCCAAGCATGGCCACAGAACTGAATTACATCGACAGGCCAAAACTACAAGATCACCATGGACAGGACATTGCACCTTTAAATGGGTTGTTTAATGTAGAAAACTCATTGTATTAATAGAGGGGAGTCCCCTGTTTAGGTCTCTAATCTTTTAGCAAGAGTGGAGAGAAGCTACAAACAGTGTCTCTTGCTTTGGAGGACCCTGGACATCCATGTATTACATAGACAATGCCAATGACATTTTTAATGGGAACTGTGCATTTATTTGTGGTGGTGCTGTAGGAAATTAAAACACTTGCTGTCAAGTTTCCCCATAGATAAATGCTGATCGCTGTGGTTGATAAGTTCATAGTTTGGGGGCACTTCTCAAAAAAGAGATTGTACAAAGCAGCAAATGCCATGGTTTATAAAACATCAGGGACTAGGCCCTACACCACTGGCTCACTAGGTTTTATTAGGCAGGCCTTCTTTACTATATCTTTGTAACTTTTAGATGGAGAAATATTAGGTTTCCAATAATATAACAAAGCCAGGTAAACAGAAGTATTAACTCTTTTTTAAAAAAATTTTTTTACACATGATCTCTTTTTACATAGTCTGGCATAACAAAGGTAGGAATGCCATCACTTTTCATGAAACAGTGACTTGTAAAATATTTGGAGTTTACACAGAAACTAGTATATCTAGATCTCATCAGCTGATATAATATTTGATAGTAATCAGTTACAACAAAGCCATTGCTCATTGTTCACAAAACTGTATTCATCCCCTTCCTAACATCTGTTGTAAGTATATGTCATGGAAAGCTAGTGCTTCCCGCAGTATGTCGTATACTTACAGTTTGACAAATGGATGGCACGGGCTCATAACCGAGTCTGTGCCATCAGCCGCGGGCGTGAGCTGTACGTTACAGGCAGGGCCGGCCTTAGGGGTGTGCGAGCTGTGCGAGCTCACAGAGCGCTGCCTTCTCTAAAGCATGTAGGAGAAGGGCTCCGACTCTACTCTATGCTCTTCTCTTAGTTACACACAGAGTGTAAGTAAGAGCCGAGGAGCAAGAGAAGAGGAGAAAGCTCAGCCCAAAGCCCGTCCTGCACGAAGCCTGTGATCTTGTCAGCAGGGAGAGATGGTGAGTGTCTATGTGTGTCTGTGTGTATACAGTATGTGTCTCTGTGTGTATACAGTTTGTGTCTCTTAAATCGTTATGGTTCTCACAACATGGCGACAGAAAAAATACACTTTTTACAAAAGTAATTTTATTGTGCAAAAAGTTGTGAAACATAAAAAAGTGATATATATGTGGTATCGCCGGAATCGTACTAACCTGCAGAATAAAGTTAACATGTAATTTATAATGCATGGTGAACACCGTATAAAAAGAAACTAAAAAAATATGCCAGAATTGCTGGTTTTTGGTCTCCTTGCATTCCAAAGAATAGGATAAAAAGGGATAAAAAATGGGACTAATAAAAACTACAACCCCCCCACCCCCCGCAAAAAAACAGCCCTCATACCACTACGTCTATGAAAAAATAAAATTAGTTAAAGCTCCCATAAGTCAGGAAAGAAAAAATATGCAGTTGTGCAGGCCCATGGGGAACATTTATTCTATTTCAAGAGGCGATTTATTAAGGCCCTAAAATTAGGGAACCAAGCAGGAAGGGGCTCAAACATATCTGCTGGAAGCGAGGGTGCCCGTAATATACTAGGACAACACCTTCCCAGCAAAATTTCCCAAAATGCAAAGGTGCAGAGTGTGTACAAAAAGGGGGACAAGAAAGGACACCATTTATCAGTGTGACACTGGCCTGTGCATAAGGGATTTCTTCAGGGCATAACAAATATCTATGGATTATTTATTTTTTTACCCCATTATCATATTACCTGATTATGCTCTGATGTCCACACTCCAAAAGCCAAATGGCGCTCCCTCCCTTCTGAGCCCTACAGCGTGTCCAAACAGCAGTTTACTTCCACATATATGGCATCGCCATACCCGAGAGAACCCTTCTAACAATTTTTGGGGTGTGTGTCTCCAGTGGCACCAACTGGACACAACGTATTGGGTACTGAAATGGCATCTCTAGGAAAAAATTGCTATTTTTACTTTGCACCATCCGTAGCACAATCATTTATGGAAATGACCTGTTCACTACACCCCTTAATAAATGCCTTGAGGGGTGTAGTTTCCAAAATGGGGCCACTTTTATGTGTTTTCTTTTATTATTTCACTTTAGAGCCTCTGCAATTGTACCAATACTTTGTAAAACGCAAAATTAGGCCTCAATTTCGCATGGTACTCTTTCACTCCTGAGCCCTGTTGAATGTCCAGGCTAAAGATTACGGCCACATGTAGGGTGTTTCTAAAACCGGGAAACACAGCATAATAATTCGAGAGCTGTCTTTTCATAGTGGCACAAGATGGGCACCACATATTGGACACTGAAATGACATATCCATGGAAAAATTGGCATTTTCACTTTGCAACGTGAATACTAATTTCTGGAAAACACCTGTGGGGTTAACATGCTCACTACACCTGTAGGTGAATACCTTGAGGGATGTAGTTTCCAAAATGAGGTCACTTCTGGTGGGTTTCCACTGTTTTGGTCACACAGGGTCTTTGCAAATTTGACATGGTGCCCAGAAACCAATCCAGCAAAATCTGAACTCCAAAAGCCAAATGGCGCTCCTTCCATTCTAAGCCCTGCCGTGTGTGCAAAAAGCAGTTTATGATCACATATGTGGTATTGCAATACTCAGGAGAAATTACTTTACAATTGTTGGGGTTCTTTTTCTCCTGTTATTAGTTGAGAAAATGAAACATTTTGAGCTAAAGCTACATTTTATTGAAAAAAAAAAATATTTTTTATTTTTACTGCCCAATTCTAATAAAATCTATGAAACATCTGTGGGGTCAAAATGCTCACTACACACCTAGATGAATTCTGCAAGGGGTTTAGTTTCCCAAATGGAGTGACTTTTTGGGAATTTCCACTTTACTGGTACCTTAGGGTCTTTGAAAAAGCGACATGGTGCAGTGAAACCAATCCAACAAAATCTGTGCTCCAAAAGCCAAATGGTGCTCCTTTCCTCCTGAGCCCTATCGTGTGCCCAGACAGCAGTTTATGACTACATGTGGGGTATTTCTGTATTCTGGAGAAGTTAAGTTACAAATGTGTTTCTCCTTTAATTGTTGAGAAAATTAAAAAAATTTGAGCTAATTCTACATCTTATTGAAAAAAAATTATTATTTTTTTTTTAATTTTGACTGCCCAATTCTAATAAAATCTATCAAACACCTATGGGGTTGAAATGCTCACTACACCCCTAGATGAATTCCTCAAGGCGTGTAGTTTCAAAAATGGAGTCACTTTCGGGGAGTTTCCACTGTACTGGTACCTTAGGGGCTTTGCAAATGCGACATGTGTCACGAAAACCAATCCAGCAAAATCTGCGCTCCAAAAGCCAAATGGCGCTCCTTCCCTTCTGTGCCCTGTTGTATGTCCAAACAGCAGTTTATGACCACATATGGGGGAATTTTCATACTCTGGAGAATTTGCTTTACAATTGTTGTGGTTCTTTTTCTCCAATAATACTTGTGGAAATAGTTTTTTTTCTTAGCTAAATCGACATCTTATTTGAAAAAATTTTACATTTTTCATTTTCACGTCCAAATTCTAACAACATCTATGAAACACCTGTGGGTTCAAAATGCTCACTACACCCCTAGATGAATTCCTTGTGGGTGTAGTTTCTAAATTTGGGTCTTTTTTGGGGTGTTCTCTTTGTTTTGGCACCATATGACCTCTTCAAACCTGACATGGTGTCTAAAATATAATCTAATAATAATAATAAAAAAGTCCCCTTATTCCTCTAGGTACTCCTTTGGCACACATGTGGGATATTTCTAAAAACTGCAAAATCTGGTCAGTAAATATAAATTTGTGTTGCTCTTGTAAAACTTTCTGTGTTACAGAAAAAAAAATATTAAAATAGAATTTCTGCAAAAAAAAAATGACATTTGTAAATTTCACCTCCACATTACTCTAATTCCTGTGAAACACCTAAAAGGTTAAGAAACGTTCTAAATACTGTTTTAAATACTTTGAGGAGTGCAGTTTTTAAAATGAGGAGATTTATGGGGATTTCTAATATATGTGCCCCTCAAAGCCACTTCAGAACTGAATTGGTCGCTAAGAAAATAGGCTTTTGAAATTTCCTTGAAAATGTGAGAAATTTCTGCTAAACTTATAAGCCTTGTTGAGTTCTATAAAAATAAAAGGATGTTCAAAAAATGATGCCAACATAAAGTTAGACATATGGGAAATGTTAATTAGTAACTATTTTGTATGGTATAACTGTCTGTCTTACAAACAGATACATTCAAATTTAAAAAGACCCTCCCCCCTTGAATAAAGTGTCACACAGCACTCCTCCCCCCTTGTATCCAGACTTCAGGCAGTCATTACCTGCATAGGATTCTCTACAAAGTATTAAAAAAACATTTTATTTATGGTAATGTTAATTTGTCCAATTACTTTTGAGCCCCTGAAATGTGGAGGCTGTGTAGAAAAATGGTTGCAATTCCTAAACGTTTCACAGGATATTTTTGTTCAACCCCTTGAAATTAACCTGAAAGTCTACACTTCAATTGCATCTCAGCTTTCAAATCCAATGTGGTGGCACGCAGAGCCCAAATCATGAAGAATGTGTCAGTGTCCAAATAATTCTGGACCTAACTGTATATCTAGTGGCTCACAGGTGATGTTTTCTCTGTTTATACTCGATCACTTTCCCTTTTTTTCTCCATCCAGACCCAGACAACTGTGATGATTTATTCCAGCCATGACTCGTCTCTGCAGAATTTGACACACAGACATGTTGGTTTATCACTTTTCAAACATCCTCCCCACCTATACCCTATCCTCCTCCTATGGACAAACTCGTAGTCCACAGTGCCCAAGATGGTGCCCACAGTGCCCCCTTTGTGCCTCTTGTAGATAGCGCCACACACAGCCCCCCTGTAGATAGAGCCACAGTCCTCCCCCCTTACATATAGTGCCACACAACCCCCTACTTAGTAGATAATGCCACACAGCCCCTCTTGCATATAGTGCCCAGTTTGCACCACCCCCCCACCCTAACGCCGGCCCTGCCGTTATGCAGGGAATAATCAAAAGAGTGTCATAAAATTATTTAATGGGAATACTGATGAAATTCAAAGAGGATTACCAGGTGACAAGATTTTTGACAAATATGGCTATGAATGCTCATTATTGTTTAACAGAAAAGTGTTCTCCTGAAAAAATTTATGTTTTAACATTATAAAATGCATTTAAGTTCAAAATACAATAAAGGGATGTTTTAACGTATATTTATGATTACAATAAAATGTTTGCCCTTTTTAGGATTTTTTACATGTGAAATCTAGAAGAGCAATTTAACCCTATAAAAAATATTTAATCCAGAAACCATATAACCCATGGTTCCTTAAGATTTTACTTTTGTGTTCCTACTGCTCTATGTCAAAATGACAGAATAAACACAAATGCTTAGCAATATGATCATCATCCTCATCACTATTGTCATCACAGCAGAGTCTCAGTAAGGGCTCACTCAGATGAGCATAATACTTGTCCGTGTGCTGAGTGTTGTAATCACTCACAGCATATGGACCTATGCAATTCAATGGGGCCATTCACACATGCTCTGTTTTTCATGCAGCATCTGTCTGTTGCGTGAAACTCACTGTATGTCCTATATTGTCCACATGGACGACATCTGTGTGTTGTCCGTGTTTCACGCATCAAAAACATTGAAAAGCAGAGAAATAAAGAATAAGTGCTTGCACAGGCGTGAAAAATGCATGGCACAAGCAAGAACACGGATTCAAATACGCAACGCACACGGACAAGAAATGTAGCAAAAACGCTGCATTTTTTACGCACGCAAATCGGACACGCTCGTCTGAATGTAGCCTAAAGGTTGAGCCAACAGTTATTTCTACCAATTCCCCATAAACATGTACAGTACGCTCGGCCGAGCATGCATGTTTATTTTTTCACCTCTGGCAGTGGCTTAGCTCTTGTGGGAACAAATAATTGGTCATGTGTATATCCAAATTGCCTGATCGTTTTTCCCCCCCAACATCTGCCATTGGTGAGAGTTGGGTGGCCCCATATGCATTAGATAGTCATACGATTCTGCAGAAATCAGCAAGTTCAGCCGAGTCCTGTCTAATATGTATTGGCACATTAAGTTCTTTGTCAAATTCCATCTAAAGGCATGTTTGTTTGTTTTTTTAATTAGCTGGATTAACATGAAATATAGATTCTGTATATCAGAGTGGGAACACTCTTCTGCTTCAGTGTTTCCAAAAGAGTTGTATGGAGCTGGTGGGAATCCCCTTCATCCCAAAAGATGGGCTTTTTTTTAATGACCTTTAAGTGCCCTCAACACAAACATAAAACCCCTTGGTGAAACTCATCTGCCTTATAATTGACATATGAGTAAACTATCCATTGTGTGATAAAGCTCATTGTTACAGCAATCTATAATGCTCTCATTACTTCTGATAATCTTTTCTATCTTTATATGGACACCACTTTCTGCCATGTAATGATTGTGACATACATTCATATTGTACTCTGTGAATGAATAACTTGGGTAAGCACTCATGCATGTCACCAGTTTAATGGCAGCGGAACACATTATTAGTTATCTTTTTTTGCTCGTTTTAGTAGGATTTCAGCCTTAACTCCACTTTCTTTTATACAAAGAGAGTGAGTCAGAGTCTTTGCAGTATCTTTGCAATTGACATCTCCGGCACAGAGTAGTCACGACGAGCTCCTTTCAGCTATTCTGGAACAAACAGAGAAGTGTTGGCGAGATGTGATATGTTTAATTCTCTCCTACTGTTACAGTTCACTACACTCCCTGCTCTTCTCTTAATATCTTATAGATTTTAAACATCAAGAATAATTTGAATATGGTCAAAATGTCAACTTGTGATGTTGTTCTGTAAATGATTGATTTCTGCGTAACTGCAATGGGCTGCCAAACGGTGTGTGTTATAATTTGTATGAATGTAACTGGCTTTCATAGATTCATAGAAGTTTAATAGATGAAGGTGATGCCAGCATAATAAATTAGTCCATTACAGAATTGTGAATAAAGGATTTTTATTTTTCGATATAGTATAGATATCCCTGTTATGGCTCATGCACATGATAATATTGCGGCTCTGTACGATCTCATAGTTGTACGGAGCTGCAATATGGCACCTGTAGAGGTGAATGTAGCCCTACTGTACCTTTTGTATGCTTCTAATTTCACATCGAGACATAGAGATCATTTCTGTTGGATTTCATATGAATTCAGGAAAAAAATCACTGCATCATGCCCCATCAGACGCTGTATTATGATGGTATTCTCCCCAGCAGCACTGCTTCTAGGAGAGAATACCTCCATATGGGGAGAATACCTATGTATTACATTGCAATACATTGCAATACAGAGGCCCCATGCCTACAGATCTGTAGTATGGAGATGCCGGGGCTCCGCGCATGCAGCTTGGTCATGTGCATGACACCTTAGTAAAAGCATGGATGTAATGCTGATCACCTGTGAACAGGTAATTTGTCAGTAATAATACGGTCTAGTTTTCTTTTCAGCATGCTTGTAGTTTTTACTTACTATTAGTTTCTATTCAATATGATACAACTGGTGACAGATAAAATATTAATATCTACTCACAAGAAAAATTTCGGTTCTCATCCTACATCTTTTCACAAGTCTCATAAAGTTAGGATTGATAGGCAGAATAGTTGTGAAAGGCCTAGCCAACATACAGTATTACTGTAACTCATATATGTTAGTATTAAAGGACAAATCTCTTAAAAACGGCTTTAACAGTATTTGTCTCCATCTTCTAACAGTACATTGAATAGTCTCAGCATCCCCATAACACACGGTTTTCAACATCAGGGGTGTAACTAGAATAAAGGAGGCTGCATAGAAAAATAAAGAATGGGCCTATCACCTTGTTGACAGTAAACTGAACACTAGTAATGCCAACAGCAGTATAACACCTTTTACTCGACTCTCAACTGAAGCACGGATAATAATGTGATGTATTACATCTTCTGCACAAAGGAAAACCCACATAATGGAGCTAGACAGAACCGTATTCTCCCTTCCCACAAGCAACAATAATTCTGCAATTTTCCTTCCAGCAATAACCTAGACAGATTTCATCAATGATAAAGTATATAATGGTTGGTGTTTTATCTCATTTTAATGATGGTGTCCAAATATGCCATTATAATATCACACCTGTTTAGGTAGACTCTCTTCTCAGTGTATTGCCCTTCGCCATGGATGGGATCTTCATAAGGTTCGTTGATGATCACTTCCACCCCTTCTCCATCAGAACTTTGTTCATGGCTATGTTTGCTGATCATGTACAGCTGACCAATCCTGTACTACAAAGGACAAGAGACACGTGACAATGTAAGCTAGTCATGGTACAACAAGATTTGTATGTTTGAGCAGTGCTCCACATAACACAAGACCTGATTTTGCATGCATTGGTGGAAAGCTTCTAGGTTTCTTTTTCTATATTTAAAAGGACATACTTAATCAATGCAGAATAACATGTATTAACAGGTGGGAATCTGGGGCATGCTAACTTGTTAGACACTGCATTGCTCATAGGCAGAGAATCACAGGCAGAGGAAAGCGTGGGAAGTGCTCACATCGTTCTCCTGTCCAGACAAGCAGTATTAGTCCCCATTGACTTCAGCAGTGCTAGAGAAGTCAAGCGAGAGAGAACTAGTTACAGGGTTTCCGTACCATATAATTATGGTTTTTTTTCATGAATATACTGCCATAATCTAAATCTACAGAACTGCGGGAAAAACACAGCTTCCTCGCCCACTGCTGCTCTTTCTTTTAAAAAGAAAGGTACACTTATTGTAATGTTAATAAACTCACCCATTACATGGAAGGAATGGCGCATAGAATGCATGCATAAAATTTAGAATTAAAGCATAGTCATAATACAGTCACAACCTGGGAATAATAACTAGTCACATATATCTGAACACATTAGAAGCACATTTATTTGACAATATCATTTTCCTACCTCCAAAATGGCAAACACAACTGTACATGAGAAGAGGGAACACATTATAGCAACAATGGGGCCAAAGTATGAAACAACAAATATGACACTTTGTACCACTGTGACAGTCGTAGCTGGATACCCCACAAACCTGAGCCCAATAGCAGCTGATGAGGTTGTCTCTATGATTTATACCGCTTTGCTTGAGAGGATTAGAACATCATGGGTTTAAGCATTTCCTGTGGTGTGGGTAATGACTCAGTTCTATTGTGTCATGCTATTTATCCTGTATGCTTATTGTTGTATGCCAGCTTCTCCCAAGTCATTTCCTTTGGTTGTAGCAATTTTCTGACCGAGAACAATGTAGTTACTTAGTAATAATTCATCTATACAACTGTATTACATCACTGGCTATGTCTTTTTAACCAGTCCTTCCATGTCGGATATTTCTCTTCAGCAGACCTTGAAGCATTATCAGCTACCTGTTTTGATTTGCTTCACATTATTACATGCCTATATTTTGACACATGTCTATAGTCAAATAAAAGTATAAATTGTCAAATATCAATTATAATTTATAAATTATGCACAATAAAATAACTGTGTAAACACCATTAAAAGCATGATGGAAAATCCAGCAAAAATGTTCCCTCCCCACCCACCCCAGTTAGCCCTAGTCAAGAGCTAAACCAAGTTTAGCTGTCAGCTATGGATGTCCTCAGGGATCCACTGAATGGAAGCTTATTAAGTGCAGCAAGGAAAGTGGGCACTTACACAGTGGTGCCACTGCAGACAGCAGCTGATCACAGGCATATAAGCCCATAGCGCCACGGTTTACCAGTAGATAGCTCAACTGGTGCATGGAACCAGTGGTCAATTTTGGAGCTATATTTGGTGAATTTCATACTCTTCCAAAATGTCCCTAAAGCTGTGTTCACATCAGCGTTGCCCTTCCATTGAGGGGTTCTGTCTGAGGTTTCTGTCGGGTTAACCCCTCAATGGATAGGCAAACTGAAACCTTAGCTTCCGTTTCCCTCACCATTGATCTTAATGGTGGCGGAAACATTGCTAAAGGTTTCCGTTTGTCACCGTTGTGACAGGGTTCCGTTGTTTTGACGGAATCAGTAGCGCAATCGACTGCATTGAGATCAATGGTGAGGGAAACGGAAGCTAAGGTTTCAGTTTGCCTTTCTGTTGAGGGGTTAACGAGACGGAAACCTCAGACGGAACCCCTCAACGGAAAGGCAATGCTGATGTGAACAGACGCTTATTAATATATGTGCAAACTATGTAATATACCAATTGTATACACATGATGTGTAGATGTATATAAAAAAAAAAAAAGCAAATATACAAAGGCAAGGGATTTTGGCATTCTGCCAAACAGTTTCAGCAGGGCGATTTATGGAGAGGACGTCAAGTTGATGATGTGTAAGGAAAAGCCAGGAGATATGTTTAGTCACTGTGTAAAAAGAAAGGAACAATACATCCTTAAGTCCATCATTTTTTATGCTTCTAAAAGATGCCTTATTTTGGGCATTGGAACTGCTGGTATTTACACAAGGAAGTGCCCAGAGTATCCGTAATGAAAAGAAGGAAATTGCATGTTTGTTATGTAACGCTATGTAAGTGGCACATCTTTGGCAATAATCTATTGAAAATCTTCCCAGAAAAACAGTATAAATAATTTACCAACAAGTCTCCTAATAATAGTGAACATATTTCTGAACAGGTTATTCTTTTTAGAATGCATTTTAAAGTGAACAACCCATCTTTGGAATCCTTATTAAGGGTATGTTCACACGGCCAAATTTCAGACGTATACGAGGCGTATTTTGCCTCGTTTTACGTCTGGAAATACGTCTCAAATACGTCGTCAAACATCTGCCCATTACTTTCTATGGGTATAACGCTGTATTGTCCACACGACGCGTAATTTTACGCGTCGTACGGCAATTACGACGCGTAAAATTACGCCTCGTAAAAAGAAGTGCAGGACACTTCTTTGGACGTTTTTAGAGCTGTTTTCTCATAGACTCCAATGAAAACAGCTCCAAAAACGGACGTAAAAAAACGTCTGAAAAGCAGGGTCTGTTTTCCCTTGAAAACAGCTCTGGATTTTCAGACGTTTTTGTTGACTACGTGTGAACATACCCTAACTCTAAACTCTAGTATTCCCCCATTGTATGGTAAAAACGAGTGATCTATTCTCTATAAAGAAACACTTTGTCTACATTTTCTGCTCCCCCAGGCCATTTTTTATTTACAGTACACAGAGGGTTATGGATTTAAGTACATTGTCAAACAGTACGATGTCGTTACTTCGATCGCTCGTCCCCATACATTATTATTATTATGTCGGCAACGCGTCTCCCTGTTTACAATGCCGACAATGATAATATTTCACTTTTTTAAAATGATACGATCAGCAGATGCAAGAGCGTTTGCTCGTTCATCAGCTAATCGCTGCCCTGTTTACACAGGGCAATTATCGTCAACTTGCGTTCTATGAACGCTTGTCTGCCCGATAATTGCCTCAGTTCACACCTGCATTGGTGTTTCCATTGTTCTGCTCTGTTTGGCCTCATGCACACGACCGTAAAAACTCCCGTTATTACGGGTCGTAATTACAACCCGTAATAACGGGCTCATAGACTTCTATTGGCGACGGGTGCCTTCCCGTTTTCTCACGGGAAGGTGCCCGTGCCGTTGAAAAAGATAGAACATGTCCTATTTCAGGCCGTAATAACGGCACGGACAGTCCATAGAAGTCTATGGAGCTCTCGTAATGACGGGTGGCTACATGTGTGCACCCGTCATTACGGCAGCGTTGCTAAGCGACGTCAGTAAATAGTCACTGTCCAGGGAGCTGAAAGAGTTAACTGATCGGCAGTAACTTTTTCCGCACCCTGGACAGTGACTACCGATCAGTATAAACCTGTAAAAAATAAAAATAAAAGACTTTCATACTTACCGACAACTTCCTGCTTCCTCCAGTCCGGTCTCCCGCCCGTTGCCTTGGTGACGTGTCCCTCTCGACATCCGGCCCGACGTCCTGGATGACGTTTCAGGCCATGTGACCGCTGCAGCCAATCACAGGTCAATCACAGGCTGCAGCGGTCACATGGACTGCCGCGTCATCCAGGGATGTCGGGCTGGATGTGAAGAGAGGGACGCGTCACCAAGACAACGGCCGGGTAAGTATGAATTTCTTTAACTTTTATTACAGAAAAGGCTGTCCCTTCTCTCTATCCTGCACTGATAGAGAGAAGGGGCTGCCGATTAGTGCAGTGCTATTTTGCCACCAAAAACGTGCTCGTAAATACGGGTGGAATACGTGTGACACCGGACCCATATCTACGGGCACGAGTTCGTAAATACTGGTGCAAAACAGGTGGAATACGTGTGACACCGGACCCGTATTTACGCCAGTATTTACGGGTGGGAAAAAATACGGTCGTGTGCATGAGGCCTGAGATGAGCAGAACAACAAAAATGCCGGGAGTGCTGGTTCCATTGTATTGACTTTAATGGGTTCCAGAGGAGTTCCGTCAGAGTGCCTGTGGTTTTACCGGAAGCAATAGCGCAGCATGGTGTGCTATTGTTTCCATTTTTTTACAGCAGGCTCTGTGACAAAGGCTCCTAACGAAGCCTCCAATGCAGATGTGTACAGGCCCTTATTGTGTGTTTGTAGTCAGTTTAACCAAAGATTCTACAATAGGTAGACATGACACCTCATAACCAATGACAATCCAATCCAGTGGGATCCTTGAGTTCAATGACTCACTGTCTGTACCTTAATCCCCAATATCCCCTATACCTATTTCTTTTGATCAAAAACTCAATTTTGAATATGAAGGTTTTAAAATGGTTTCTACCCATGCATACTTTCTTTTTTAAATAACAAAAAAGTTTTTTAACATTGCTAATGGGGTTCAGTTTTGGGCTCTACACAGTTAAAAAAAATGGAGAAAATTAGAGGGGGTTCAAAGGCAAGCCAGTATATTGATAAATGGGATGTCCCTCTTATAATGAGTGGCCAGATAAAGTGGACTTTCAGCTTGGAGAAAAGGTTAGTACAAAGAAGCGGGCCATTATTTAGCTATGGCCATGATCAGGAAATATGTCAGCCTTATGTTAACAATACACAAAACCAATACCTTTTCCCTAAATGCTATATAATAAGTATATCAGACAATATAGCAAAAAAAGATAAATACTTTATTTATTTTACACAAATAGTTGTACAAACCATTAAAAACAACCAATAAAACATGTGCAAAAACATTGCACACAAAGAAAGACAGTGTGATATATAAGGCAGGACAATAATGGTGGTTTTACAATACTACCAAAATACATAAAGTATCATAGAAACTGTCAAGTAAAAAATCTACAGAGTATACCAACATACACCATTATGACTAGACAGAAGCAAATACATATATGAATTTTACCATGCCATATTAAATGCCTTCACACTGACCAGCACAACAACGCACGTTTCGCACCTGTCTTCGTCATGGGGTGCTGAATCAGTGTATGGTAGGAGTTTAAATAGTAGTAGTGCACCTGAATCGTTAATTAGGTACATTAGCTCACCTCCCGCTCTAATATGGCGCATGCGAGAGGCCGGTCGGTACTCCAGCGACGACACTTCCGGCGTCCGGACGTTGGTAGTGCACAGAAGCGCAACACCAAGTCCCATAATGTGCCAGAACGACGTTGCAAAGTCGTAATTCTAACATTAGTTACCTTTCCTTATATACTGTTGGTGTCTGTTTACTAAAGTTCTACCCAGAGTACAAGAAATGTAAAAAGTGACTGCTGAAAATTATATATAACATTTCCAAAATGAATACTAATTTTAATTTGACTTCTGAAATTACAGTATGTTTGCATTGTCACACTACACAATAAATGATATGGTGCATTGATTTTGTGTGTTTGTTATAAACAAATTGGGGGAGACTTACTTAGCAAAATGCACCAGAATTCTGGCACAAATTGCTGCAAATAACTTGCATACACACCATGCGCAAAATTTAAAATGTGTTTTAGGCCGAATTCAGACGATCGTAGTATACGTCCGTGTGACAGCCGTTAAAACAACGGCATGTATTTCAGTGGAGCCGTTCACTCGGCCGTTGTTTCAACGGACTGTGTGAAAGGTCCATTGAAAAATAGAACATGTTTTATTTTCTTCAGTTTTCACAGATTTCTCGATAGACTCAAGTCTTCGAGGGATCTGTGAGAACGGGTCCCACACGGGTGCAACGTCAGTTTTTCATGTCAAAGTTTGCACTCGTTCGTGTGACTCTGGCCTTAGGCACTTTTTGCTTGTTCCTTGACAGTTTTATAAATTGTCTAAAATAAGGGACGTTGCTTAATGGGCTGGACACTGCCTAGAATATTTTGGTGTGTGCATTACCCCTAATTATCAGACCCTTTATACGGCAAGCTATCCTCCTTTGATCCGTTCCTTAGACCAAACCTGAACTTTTTAAAAAACTTTTGTCTTGTCAGACCGGGTTTCACACATACCGTAAATACTGTGGATTTTCAGCAACGGATTTAATTGCGGAAAATCTGCAGGGTATGTATAAGGGTATGTTCACACGGCTTATTTTCAGCCGTTTTCGGGCCGTAAACGCCCTGAATAACGGCTGAAAAAAACGAACGCTGAACGACTCCAAACATCTGCCCATTTCAATGGGAAAAATGGCGCGCAAAAAAATGCCCCATAAAAAGAAATGCATGTCACTCCTTGAGCCGTTTTTGGAGTCGTTTTTCATTGTGTTAATAGAAAAACAGCTCCAAAATCGGCCACTTTAATTGCCTCAAAAAACGTTTCAAAAACGGCTGAAAATCAGAGGCTGTTTTCCCTTGAAATCAGCTCCGAATTTTACAGACGTTTTTCATTTGCATGTGAACATACCATTACAGTAGCAGCAAAGTGGATGAGATTTGAACAATTCTCATCCGCCGCTGCATAAAAAGTCAGCCGAAAAACCGTTTATAAATTGACATGCGTTTTTTTAATCCACAGCATGTCAATTTATGCTGCCGAATTGCTGCTTTTCTGTTGCATGGAGATAAACCAAATATCAGATGTTGCAATTTTTGTGGCGGGTTCGCAGCGATTCCGCTGCAAAAATCACAACTCAAAAAAAAAAAAAAGATTATACTTACCCAGAACTCTCTGCTTCTGCGTCCAGCCCTGCCTCCAGGGATAAAGTTTCATCCCACGTGATTGCTGAGGCAGCAGAATGTCAGAGGGATGTGTCGCCATGGCGACGGGTAAAGCCTAATTTACACGAACGTGTTATACGTCTTTGTGACAGCCGTTAAAACAACAGCCGACACACGGACCTATGTAATTCAATGGGGCCGTTCACACGGCCGATGTTTCAACGGACCGTGGGAAGGGTCCGTGAGAAAATAGGACATGTCCTATTTATTCACGCTTCACGCATCCCTCCATAGACTCTAGTCTATGGGGGATGCATGATAACGCATCCCACAGTACAGAGCACAGATGCACCTCGGACGTGAAAATCGGACGTGAAAATACAGCCTTAGCCTTTTTTTTTCTACGTGCTGTTTTCCGCAGCAGACATTCTGGGCGAAAAACTGCCCAACAATTTGGTGCGGTTTTTCGACCGGAATTCCCTGTGTTGTCCACGGCGGATATGCTGTGTGTTTTAACGCAACCTATTCGCTCAGTGTGAACGTACCCTCCTTAGTGGCGTGTCGGAAGTTTTGATCTGTGGGCGTTCAAGCGAGAAGATTTAGAATCCCGTACACCGCTGACTCGGCCAATCAGAAACAAAGCGGCACAGCACTCACCGGATTGTTTTACAGATTGGAGGGGGTCGCAGTTACACTTTAAAGTACCCCACATATCTTAAAACTCATCCAAAATAAATTCTTGCCCTTTATGTGGCCCGGCACCAGGCCTCGCATGTCCAGACATAGCCTATGTGCCTTTGAAATGGATGGGGGACCAGGCGTCTCCAATGTAGCCAAATATTATCAAGCGGCCAACATTTCACAGGTGACTGCATTGCATAACCACTAACACGTGCCTATGTTGGTATATCTGGATATTCCTGATGTTGGATGTCCTCTGACCTCTGTATACAAAAACAGACACGATCTCAAATCTCTCTACATGTTCGATCTGTGACTAAAAGTCCCAACTATAAAGGCCTCATTTCCCTTCTTAATAAATACATTTTGGCTCACCCTACTACTTCCCCACAAACATACGTTAACAAATGTCATCAGGACCTAGGTACAGCCATTACTGAAGCTGACAGACATTCTATATAGGATTCAGTTTCTCATTGCTCTGTTACCACTATGGAAACAGCATATAAAGTCCTTGTAACATCCAATGGGGTTGTGGATCCATTGGGCTACTCCGCCGGAACGGAGTACCTGGTGCCCAGACAGGTGTTAAACAGTCACCGTTAGATGGTACCTTGGTGGCAGCTGGATACAGGCAGATAGTGGATACAAGCTGGTGCTGGATTACTGGAAGCAGGCTGGTTCTGGTTTACTGGAAGCAGGCTGGTGCCGGATTACTGGAAGCAGGCTGGTGCTGGATTACTGGAAGCAGGCTGGTGCTGGATTATTTGAAGCGGCTACAGGATACAGGACACTGACTAGTCCGTGACACAGGATACAGGGTACAGGATACCGACTGGTAACGGACACATGATATGGAACCTTTGCAGGATAACTCTAGGTAGTACAACGTTGCTCAGGCACTGGGATACAGGCCAGACTTCCTTAAATAGTCCAGGGTATGCAGGGATAGGCTGGGAACACTTTACTTGTGCGCGCACTGACCCTTTAAGGGACTGTCAGAGCGCGCATGCGCACCCTACAGGCAGATCGTGTTCTCTTAATAACACAGCTAGCCTTAGTCCATCTTAAATTAGCTTTGCTTACCCATACACAAGTTAAATGACTTACTTTTGTTTTTTTTAGCTGCTAAACAGACAATCGCACACTCCTGGAAAAAAGTGACTCGATAATATCTGTATTGATGAAAAACGTACCAGTATTTTCCTTGACTTCAACACTATTAACTTGAAAAGTTCTGCCTTCAATGGATCCGGTATGCCAATCTGCATAGTATACCCTCTCAATTTCAATTTCTAACCCTCGCTGCGGGACAACTGTCCCGTACTGTAATCATGTTTTCAGTACGGGACAGTAGTTCCACGAAGAGGCAGGGACTTCTAGCATCGTACATAACTATGATGCTAGGAGCCCGGCTTCCTGCAGTGTGTTCGGTCCGGGACTTGCGGCCCAAATACGTTCCGTCCTTTACGCTCGTGTGAATCCAGCCTTACTGTATGCTGCATGTTTAAAGAGGTTCTTTAGTCAAAGATATTGGATTCTAGGACACTGGTAGAAATTGAGGTCAGTATAGTGATACCAGGACTGGATAATGGGGCAGCTTGCCTGGCGTTGTTTGCTCCACACTGATAATGTATGCATTACAAGGCAGATACTGTATCTCTCTTCAGGCATTACACGGTGGAGGTGTGGGTTTCAACTAAAGATGTATATATGTAATCTATGTATGTAATCTACATAAAAAAGTAATCTCCGTTAAAAAAAAAGTCATGTGATTATTGCATTTATGTCTGTCCCAGTCATTGTCCACTAGAGAACTTTGAATGCTCGATTGTGAAGTGAGAAAAATACATAACATATAGCTTACTATCTGCATTGGCTTTAATGTACCCTTTGCTAGCCTATCTGCATTTTTCCGAGTTACTTTTTAAAAAGTGTATTAAAATAACAGACATCTGGAAAGTGAATCACAGATATTTTATTCTCTCAGGTCCAGAAATATTTTCTCTACCGTAGGATTTTATGTGTTTCTTTTGGCTCCCTCTTCACAGCAGAGTAAAGTGTCAATTCAAATGCTAAGGGTATCATTAAAATGAAGAAAATTTCATAATGGCTAAAAATATGATATATTCTTGGTTCTTTTGAACAGTGAAATAATAAATGCTCTGCCCAAATGCCCAATTCAGTTCTGATAATAGTTACTGTCTGTATTCCCTAAACTATTGAAATTCATTTGCCCGTGTTCTCCGGAGTTTCTAAGTCACTGCTTTGCTAGCATAAAAGAAAAACAGGATTAGTTTCTAATATGCTAGAGGGCATTTAGTACATTGCAGTACATTCCAAGCCTTTGGGTACTGACAAAACTGGATGAGTAAAATAGATTAACAATCTGTAATTTTATCAACTACAAGTATGACCCATCATGGGGTAACAGGAAGAAATGCGCACAGGGAGAAGTAAAGAAATGAAGATATTTAATAAATAAAATAATAAATACATATTTCCATTTATGGCATTCTGGATTTTGATTCCATTTTTTCACTTTTTGTTATGTGGGATATGTCTATAAAAAGACGTGTTCAAATCATTGGAGTGTTTGTATGATTTATGGGCTCTTATGCCAAATTTGAAGCCTAGTACATATTAGTAAATTTTAATCTGTTAAAGGGGTTTTCCACGACCAGACAACTGATGACTTATCCACCGGACAACCGGACCCCACACCGATCAGCTGCTGCAGCTGCCTCCAGAGAATGGACATCCATTCCGGAAGCAGATGGCTTCGATCATAGAATAGCGGCCCAGATGTAGTACTGCAGCTCCGCTCCTATTCAAATGAATAGGAGCAGAGCTGCAGTTCTGCAGAACGGCTGCTATGCAGCAGTCGGAGCCATCTGCTTCAACTACTGCATATCGTTCAAAACATCCGGTGCCCTGAGGGAGACGGTGCAGCTGATCGGTGCGGGGTCCGGGTGTCAGACATGTAACGATCGTATACTGATGACCTATCCTGTGGCTACTTCATCAGTTGGTCGTGGAAAAACCCTTTAAGTGTGTCCTACTTACTAAGCATTAAGGCCTGAGTTAGACCATGACTTTATATGTACATCGTTGAGTTACGTTTACATTCATGTTACAGTTTCATTAACAAGAGACACGCAAATGTTTGTGATTGAAACTTTAGTAGTTTCGGAAATACAGTAGCATAGAGGGCAAGGTTTATCCAGTTCAGCCTATTCACCTGTAATGTTAATCAAGAGGAAGGCAAAAAAAAACAGCATGAGGCAGAAGCCAATTTTCATTACCTTAGGAGAAAAATTCCTACCCGACTGCAAATATGGCAATCAGAAAAAAAAAAATCCCTGCACCAACGACCCAACTCCAGTAATCTAGTAAACATAAAGGTAAATTCAGACGTAGCGTAAATATTGTGGATTTTCCTCAACAGAATTTGTTGTGGGAAAATCCGCAGCATGATACAGTAGCAGCAAAGTGGATGAAATTTGCACAAATTTCATCCACATGCTGCGTAAAAGTTGCGCGGAAAAAACGCTCCGAAATTTACCTGCGGTGCATTTTTTTAATCCGCAGCATGTCAATTGTATTTGCGTAAACGCTTCATATTTGTTGTGAGTTTTCCATATTGAATTCAATGGATAGGTAAAACCCGCAACAAATAGCATAAGTTGTGTTTTTTTGTGGCAGAAAAGCAGCGATTCCCCCGCAAAAAATGCAACTCAGAAAAAAATAATCTTATACTTACCAAGAATTCTGTGTTTTCTGTGTCCATATATGGACAGTAACATCAAGGACTTCTCCTGGAACGGAACCACCGGTCGACTGCCCGCTCTTGCCGGGGTTTCCCCTTCAGGAGTAGGGGACCGCTCCAAGAGTCCAAGAGAAGTCCCTGACGTCGACAGTGAAGTCAGGGACTTCTCCTGGAGCGGTCCCCTACAGTGGCACGATCTACAGAAAAGGGGGGATGCAATCTATGGGGGGGGTGCCATCTATGGGATTGGTGCTATCTATGGGGGTGCTATGTACAAGGTGGCTGTGTGACACTACTTACAGGGGGGCTGTGTGGCACTACCTACGGGTGGGATGTGTGGCACTACCTACATAAAACCAGGAAGCGAGATCAGACAAAGGTAGAACGGGGTTTAGGGGGCCCTGTTCTAGAGATAGGTGCGGTCCCAGAGGTGGGACCGGCATCTATCTGATATTTATGACATATCCTGTGGATATGTCATAAATGTT
This sequence comes from Rhinoderma darwinii, assembly GCF_050947455.1. Taxonomy (NCBI): domain Eukaryota; kingdom Metazoa; phylum Chordata; class Amphibia; order Anura; family Rhinodermatidae; genus Rhinoderma; species Rhinoderma darwinii. The sequence continues at coordinate 60,612,303 of NC_134696.1, read as the reverse complement.
TCTCGTGGGAAAACCCCTTTAAGAGCATAATGGCCACTACAAAAGAGTTACTTGTACACTTAAAAGATATATTTTATTAGTAATTCCTCAGGGGGCGTGGAACTTTTTTGAAACGCGCGTCAAGGCGGCCGGGTGTACATTGGTTTTCTCTGTCTTGGTCTTTTTCTGACAAGTCTGTTCGTAGACGAACATATATTTTCAACTTTGACTTACCGGTCTTTCTATGGATCATTATGCACTGACGGTGTGTCTTGCAGATTCACTGTTTTTCTGCTTTCACTTAGCTTCCATTTTTCTCGCTCTCCTGGTGTTATACATGTTTTTCTTATATTACTAAGTCAATGGTATTACTTATGCTAATGACAGTGCTCATCATTTTTTGTGTATTCACATCCATATGAATTTGTATAGTTTTTAGAGTCTTTCTAGTGACACTCGGCTTTTTGTTTGTATCCATCAGTGTTCTTAATTGTGTAATTTTAATGAATATAATAATATATTTCATTTAAGTGTACAAGTAACTCTTTTTGAAGTGGTCATTATGCTCTTAAGGAGCTTTTGGGGGTGTTCACACAGAGTTTTTTTGGCACGTTTTTTGACGCGTGCCAAACCGTGCCATAAAGTGGCCGAAAATGCATTGCATTAATTTCAACATAATGCGAGCGGTACAAACCGTTTGTGGGAAAAAGAAGCGACATGCCCTATCTTCGGGGCTTTCTGTCTTTGGCCTCCCGTTGACATGAATGGGAGGCAGAGAAAGCGTTTTTCGCTGTGTTTTTTGCCCGCAGCGCTCAATGGCCGTAGCCGAAAAACGCTGCGAAAAACGCGGCAAATGGCATGCAGTTAGGTCAAAATCTGCCTCAAAATTCAGGACAGAAATTTGAGGCAGATTTTTCTGCCTGAAAAAAACTGACTTGGACAGGGGCCTTAGATTGGTTTAATATTGAGTTGGAGTTTGGGCCACAATTTTTTTTGCTTTGGTTCATTATTGGTATATTATTATCAGCATTTTTAGTGTAAAGAAATTGGAGAATTCAGAGAAAAACACAACACAGGCACATATATCTGTGCAGAGTTTGTCCTGTGTATATATTATTAACTTTTAAGGACTTTCTTCTCGATTTCTAATAATGGCCTAATTGGCTTCCAATAGAATTGACCCTAGAGTATGCGTATGAGATGTGCAGTGCAATGCAGATAAATACATCTGAACTGTATAAATACCCGTCATAGCAATTCTATGCCTGTTCTAGAAAATACTTGAAATCACTGTTCTCTAGTGTGGTGTGCTAACAGGATTATAATAACTATGAGTTATAACAAGAGGCTAAAGTGTCCACACCTTGTCACCCACTTATGCCTGGAAGTTATGGAGTACAAACCTTGTCTGTAAACACTTTTTGTTTAGCAGTTGTATAAATATGTGGGTATGTTCACACAACCTATTTTCAGCCATTTTTCGGGCCGCAAACGCCTCCAAAATCGGCAATAAAAATGGCGCGAAAAACGCCTGTTTGATTAAAAAACTGCAGCGAAAAAGGCGAGTGGCTTAAAAAACATCTGAAAATCAGGAACTGTTTTCCCTTGAAAACAGCTCCATATTTACAGACGTTTTTTAGTAAGCCGTGTGAACATACCCTTAGGGGGGATTCACACGAGCGTGATTTGGCAGCGTGTAGGCCGCGTGGTTTTCGCGCGGCACGCAATGCCCTATATAAGTCTATGGGGCAGTACACACAGTCCGTGTATTTTGCACAGCGTTTGTTCGCTGCGCAAAATACGCGACAGGTTCAATAACTCTGCGTATTTCACGCATCACGCACCCATTGAAGTCAATGGGTGCGTGAAAACCAGGCAGGTCGCACGGAAGCACTTCCGTGCGAACAGACTGAAACAGCGCACGAGCTGTCAAAAGGATGAATGGAAACAGAAAAGCACCACGTGCTTTTCTGTTTCCAAGCATCCAAACGGAGTGTCTTTGCGAGGAGCGAACCCCGACAACCGAAGCTAACTTCACCGGGTTCGGCCAAACTCGTTTTGGCCGAACCCGGCAAAAAAATTTCCGGTCCGCGACGTCGGGAGACATTCACTGTGCATGGTGCTGAAAGAGTTAAACTGTTTCAGCACCATGGACAGTGACTTGCGATCCCAAAATACATGAACCTGTAAAAAAAAACGAAGTTCTAACTTACCGATTACTCCTGTCTTCTTCCTGCAGTCCGACCTCCCGGGATGACACTTCAGTTCAAGTGACAGCTCCAGCCAATCACAGGCCAAGCACAGGCTGCAGCCAATCACAGGCTGCAGCGGTCACTTGGACTGCCGCGTCATCCAGGGAGGTGGGGCCCGATGTCAAGAGAGGCGCGTCACCAAGGACGCGTCACCAAGGACGCGTCACCAAGGCAACGGCCGGGAAGTTCTCGGTAAGTAGGAACTTTATCTTTTTTTTTTACAGGTTTTTCGCTGTTGTGTTCGGCATTCACTGTCGAGGGTGCTGAAAGATTTAGCTCTTTCAGCACCTTGGACAGTGACGGGCGTCGACAAGCCTCATCTCTATGATGCCGGCTGCGAGAAAATCACGCAGCCGCGCATCAGACACGCATGACACACGGAGCTGTCAAATGGTTTTTGCGCTCGCAAAACGCTGCGTTGTTTGCGCGCGCAAAAACGCAATGTTCGTGTGAATCTGCCCTAAGAGTTCCTTCAGGGTTTAACACAGATGTAGAATACACCGTGGGGCATATTTACTTTTCAAAATGTGGCAGAATTCTGGCTCAAATTGAGGCAGAATTAAAATGTTTTAGACATTTTTGCGACACATTGGACAAGAAGGAGTGACTTAAGATGCGCAAGATTGCACAAACATTTGGACTAAAGCAGGGCTGAACTGGGACTTAAAGGGAACCTGTCACCAACATTTCACCTATTGGACTTTACTTATCCCTCACTGGCCGCTGCTATCAAAAGTTAATTGCTGTTATCCCCTCTCCTAAACTCCTCCTCCGACTGTAAATAACGGTCTGCAAACATTTTGCGCCTTTTATCGTAATAATCCGGTGTCCCTTTGTACGCACACACCAGAAGAGGACATCAATGCACAAGCGCGGCATTTTGTGTGCTGGGGTAAGGCGAGGAGCTGTCAATCAAAAGTAAGGAGGCGGAGTCAACTCGGAAAGACTTGAGGAAGGAAGATATGACTCTTTTCAAATAAAGATTTGATTATTTTCTGCTCATTAGCATGCGGTGTGGGAACACAAAAAAACTGAATACTAAAGCTACAGTTTAATAGGTAAAATGCTGGTGACAGGTTCCCTTTAAAATCTGCCCTGGCATTTTTAAGCACACAGGCCCACCGCAGGCCATATGCAGCCACCAGTGTTGGGCTGGGATCACCTTTCATCTATACAAGACATGGGGAGATTTATTAAAACAGGTGTAAATGAAAAGAGGAATAGCTCTTGATAGCCCCAACTCCAACGAATCCAATGCTTTTCCACAAGAATAATGTACATGCTCGTTATTCTAGAGGATTTTTTTTTTATAAAGTGCCCCACATATAGCCCCCCCATTGATGGTGTCCCAAATATAGCCCCCCTGTGTATGGTGTCCCACATATGGCCCCCCCTGTAGATAGTGCCTCACATATAGCCTCTCCTGTAGATTGTGGCCCACATATAGCTCCCCTGTATATAGTGCCCCACATTTTGCTCCCCCCCTCACACTTTTAAGCGGAAAAAGAAGACCAAAAATAACCAACTTTACATACTCACCTCGATCCCGTTCCCACGTCATCCTATGTCAATGCAGGCCTGCTCGTTTCTGAGCAGGTCTGCTGTGGCTGATCGACGACGCTGATTGGCATGGCAGAATGACATGCCCCGTTAATCAGTGCCTTTAAACAGAAGTGGTGCGATGACGTCATCGCACCGCTAGCATCGTTGAAAGGTGCTGATTGGCGGAGCAAGTCTTTTTGCCCTGCCAATCAGTGTCATTGTAAGGCAGGTACAATTCGTGCATGAGGGCGTGGCGGCTGGTTCTAGTGGCGCCGCTGGCCCAGGGCCAATTCTAGCTTTTCTGCTACCTGAGGCGAAAATTGAAATGGCACCCCCCCAGATCTTGATTGGCATCCCCCTGACTGTTCTACATTACTACCAGCCTTCTCCTTTGCCTTGTACTCCCCTGACATGCGCGGCACAGTGATGAAGCCGGGCAGAGTACAACTCGCTGAACGGTGCGTGTTCATGGAGTACAAGGCAATGGTGCATCCAAGAAAGTTGGAGGAGACTGGTAGTGATGTATAACAGCCAAGGGGGATGTCAACCAAGCATGGAAAGGTGGGTTAGCAGTTAGAACTGTGTGACTCTACAGTATAGCAGCACCGACCCATGACCCTTTATATAGTAATTAGCATACAGCGTGCACTATTTTAAAAGTTGATTTTAAAGATTTTGCTGCATCTGAAACAAACATGCAGGGGAATGTTTGGAAATATTACCAGGTCATGTATTACTGCATGGTGGCGGTCAACGGGTTAAAACTACCATACAGGTTCTAATTAAACATACAATGAATTGCAAAAATGCCATCTGCTCTACACCAGAACCAAGCTTATGAGGGTATGTTCACACGCAGTTTACAAAACTGTCTGAAAATAGGGAGCTGTTTTCAGGCGAAAACAGCTCCTGATTTTCAAACGTTTTTTTTAACAACTCGCATTTCTCGCTGCGTTTTTCGCTGCTTTTTTATGGCTGTTTTTGGAGCTTATTTCCAAAAACGTCCCAAGAAGCGTCCTGCCCTTCTTTTTTGCGGCCGTTTTTTTGAGCGTAAAAAAAAGCTGCGAAAAACGCTCCAGAATGCCATTTTCCCATTGAAATCAATGGGCAGATGTTTGCAGGCGTTCTGCTTCCGATTTCTCGGCCGTCTTTCGGGTGTTTACGGCCCGAAAAATGGCCGAAAGTAGGCCGTGTGAACATACCCTTACATATATACAACACCAGAACCAAGCTCAGTACATATATATACAGCACCAGAACAAGCACATTACATATATACAGTACCAGAACCAAGCTCAGTACATATATACAACATCATAACTAAGCTCATACATATATACAGCACCAGGACAAAGCTCAGTACAAATACATTTCAGTACAGAGATCATTTGCAAAGTCAGGTGAGCAGCTTCCAGTATGACCTGAACAATGGTAATGATATACTGAGATTTGCTTATGCCGCAAAATATAGTAACCTCCATCATCTGTACAGATCATACAGTAATAATTAGGCTTCATTCAGACCTGCGTCGGGGCTCCGTTGATGGGTTTCGTCAGACCTTTCCGTCAGGGGAACCCACGAACGGAAACCAAACAGAAACCATAGCTTTCCGTTACCATTACCATTGATTTCAATGGTAACGCTTCCGTTGCTACTGGTTTCCGTTTGTCTCCGTTTTGCAAGGTTTTCATTTTTTCAATAGAGTAGTCGAAATCAATAGAGTAGTGGAATCAATAGAGTAGTATCCACCTGTAATCTATCACATTTAAGTAACTTAGATGTGATCTATTATAGGTGGAACCTGCGTGTCAGAGACACACGTCACGGTGACACTGAACCCTTCAGTCCCACGCACCTGACGTGTTCAGGATTCAGCGTAAGATACAGCTGCTCTGTATACAGGATACAGAGCAGCTGTATCTCAAAAAGTAAAAAGATTTTTTAATAAAAACGAATTATAAAGTTGCACAAAACACACTGACTGACATTTTATATGGAAGAAGAGAAGGTAGGATCCAGCGAAGTATAGTACTTAAAAGGAAATCGATGTTTCCACTTTATTGAAATTAACAATCAAATCTAAAACACGGAAGGGAGAACGCAGTACAGGGTGGTCTCAGATGGCAAAATGAGAAAGCCTACGCATTTCGAACACGTTCTGTGTTCTTATTCATGGCTGATGTTGAATAAGCCATGAATAATTATATTTGATTGTTTATTTCAATAAAGTGGAAACATCGATTTCCTTTTAACTACTATACTTCGCTGGATCCTACCTTCTCTTCATCCATGTTGTCTGCCGTGTGCCGTCGCAGAGATTCGGGCGAGACCTGAATACAGAATGCAGAGCTGGTGAGCTGGAGGTTTCCTCCTCCCCCCCCTTTTTCCCCCATGTCTTTTTGACATTTTATATATATAAAAAAATAATCCAGTTCAAAGGCACAGCCTTTAATGCAAATAATCAGATCTTTACTAACAACCATCGTCCAGTACAACATGCAGTTTTACCAAAAGTCGGTGCAGTTTTCAAATGATTGTTACTGAAAACTGCATATACATTAACAATCATTTGAAAACTGCGCTGACTCATGTGAATGCAGCACTTTGGCGTGGTTTGCAGCTGTATCGTTGTAAGACAGCAGCTACTATATGTATATACTGTACGGGTATGATCCCACAGGACAGATACGTTATGTAAAAGCATACAGAGTATACGCCCGGTGCGCCGCAGGGAATTCCGTCTGAAAAGCAAATTGTGGTGCAGTTTTTCGGCCAGGAATGGCTGAAACGTCATCCCGGAGGCCGGCCCGGACAAAAAAAACTGCATTCTGGGTAAGTATAAGATTTACATTTTTCCTGAGTTGCAATTTTTTGCATCGGAATCGCTGCATTTCCGCCGCAAAAAAAACAACATCTGCTATTTAGTGCGGGTTTTACCTCCCCATTGAGTTAAATGGGGAAATCCCGAAACAATTAAGCAGCGTTTATGCACATACGATTGACATGCTTAAAAAAACGGACCGCTGGTGAATTCCTGAGCTTTTTTATCCGCTCATCGTGTGGGTGAGATTTGTTCAAATCTCACACACTCTGCTGCTACTGCATTAGGGCTTGTACACGCGTAACGGAATTTCCGCGTATTTTCCATCCGGAGTTGCGGATGGAAAATATGCAGAATACAGTAGCAGCAAAGTGGGTGAGATTTATCAAATCCTATCCACACGCTGCATAAAATTTCTGACAAGAAATGCATATTTTTCCTACTGCAGCATGTCAATTCCTGCTGCGGAAAGTGGAATGAATTGCTGCGTTTTTCAGAGGAGATGTCACCATCCCCCAACATTGTGAAAAACACAGCAAAATACGCCCCATTTTCTGCAGCAATTCCAATACGTGCGGAGAAGCCCTTATGCTGCGGATTTAGGGCTTGTCCACACACAACGGAATTACTACAAAAAATTTCTGCAGCAATTCCATTTGAAAGTGAAAGGCTTTCCGCTGTGGCAAAAACACACTATTTCCTGCAGTCTTTGCGACAGAAAATGGTGAGTAAATTGCTGCAGAAATAGGAGATGGAGACGTCTCCTATGAAAAACGCAGCAATTCTGCACCCTTTCCAGAGCGGAAATTGACATGCTGCGGTCTGTAAATTACGCACCGCAGCTCAAATTCGGCTCGGAAATATTACGCAGCGTGTGGGTGAGATTTGTTAAATTTCCCCCACTATGGTGCTATTGTATTATGCTGCGTTTTTCCGGCCGGAAAAAACGCAGCAATTCAGTAGCGTGTGGACGAGCCCTTACCACAACGAAATCCATTGGTAAAATCTGCAGTATTTAAACTACGAGTGAAATAAATACAGCTATAGCGCTCTCTACTTATATATATATATATATATATATATATGCACACACACACACACACACACACACACACACACACACACACACAAACACACACATCAAACACACTATATGCACACACACTATATATACACACATGCACACTTCACATACACTATATATACACACACATATATAGTGTATATATACACTATATATACACACACACACACACACACATGTACACATCACATACACTATATATACACACACACATGCACAGATCACATACACTATACACACACACACACACACACACACACACACACACACACACACACACACACACAGGAAATAAGTATTTGATCCCTTGCTGATTTTGTAAGTTTGCCCACTGTCAAAGACATGAACAGTCTAGAATTTTTAGGCTAGGTTAATTTTACCAGTGAGAGATAGATTATCTAAAAAAAAAAAAAGAAAATCACATTGTCAAAATTATATATATTTATTTGCATTGTGCACAGAGAAATAAGTATTTGATCCCCTACCAACCGTTAAGAGTTCAGCCTCCTCCAGACCAGTTACACGCTCCAAATCAACTTGGTGCCTGCATTAAAGACAGCTGTCTTAAATGGTCACCTGTATAAAAGACTCCTGTCCACAGACTCAATTAATCAGTCTGACTCTAACCTCTACAACATGGGCAAGACCAAAGAGCTTTTTAAGGATGTCAGGGACAAGATCATAGACCTGCACAAGGCTGGAATGGGCTACAAAACCATAAGTAAGACGCTGGGTGAGAAGGAGACAACTGTTGGTGCAATAGTAAGAAAATGGAAGACATACAAAATGACTGTCAATCGACATCGATCTGGAGCTCCATGAAAAATCTCACCTCGTGGGGTATCCTTGTTCCTGAGGAGGGTGAGAGCTCAGCCGAAAACTACACGGGGGGAACTTGTTAATGATCTCAAGGCAGCTGGAAAAACCATTGGTAACACATTACGCCGTAATGGATTAAAATCCTGCAGTGCCCGCAAGGTCCCCCTGCTCAAGAAGGCACATGTACAGGCCCGTCTGAAGTTTGCAAATGAACATCTGGATGATTCTGAGAGTGATTGGGAGAAGGTGCTGTGGTCAGATGACACTAAAATCGAGCTCTTTGGCATTAACTCAACTCGCCGTGTTTGGAGGAAGAGAAATGCTGCCTATGACCCAAAGAACACCGTCCCCACTGTCAAGCATCGAGGTGGAAACATTATGTTTTGGGGGTGTTTCTCTGCTAAGGGCACAGGACTACTTCACCGCATCAATGGGAGAATGGATGGAGCCATGTACCGTCAAATCCTGAGTGAGAACCTCCTTCCCTCCACCAGGACATTAAAAATGGCTCGTGGCTGGGTCTTCCAGCACGACAATGACCCGAAACATACAGCCAAGGCAACAAAGGAGTGGCTCAAAAAGAAGCACATTAAGGTCATGGAGTGGCCTAGCCAGTCTCCAGACCTTAATCCCATTGAGAACTTATGGAGGGAGCTGAAGATCCGAAATGCCAAGCGACAGCCTCGAAATCTTAATGATTTATAGATGATCTGCAAAGAGGAGTGGGCAAAAATTCCATCTAACATGTGTGCAAACCTCATCATCAACTACAAAAAACGTCTGACTGCTGTGCTTGCCAACAAGGGTTTTGCCACCAAGTATTAAGTCTTGTTTGCCAAAGGGATCAAATACTTATTTCTCTGTGCACAATGCAAATAAATATATATATAATTTTGACTATGTGATTTTCAGTTTTTTTTTTTTTATATAATCTATCTCTCACTGGTAAAATTAACCTAGCCTAAAAATTCTAGACTGTTCATGTCTTTGACAGTGGGCAAACTTACAAAATCAGCAAGGGATCAAATACTTATTTCCTTCACTGTACACTATATATACATCACACACACTATATATATACCCATGTACACATCACAGACACACAAATATACACATTACATGCACACATTATACACATATAAAGTACACATTGTAAACACACATGCGCTTACTTTTGTGTAGGATAATTGTGAAGGGAGGTCAGCAGTTGATGGGGGGATTCTTCACTTCAGCACTTCAGCTTACAGCCCGACACAGAGCCCATCGACAGTCTCCTCTCCCTCACGTTCCGGCTGGTAACGCCAGCAGCAGCAGCAGCAGCAGGAGAGGTTGTGTGAAGAGCAGGGAAGGAGGGCTGGGTGGGGAGATTTTACACAGGGAGATTTAGTAATAGCAGTACAGACCACGGCTGCTATTACAGTCGGACGGCCGTTCTTAGCCGCTGTGCCGGCCACCCCCTTACAAATGCTGTACCCTGCCGCAGAGACGACACTGATCGTTTGGACGGCGAGCAGGCGGCCCACTGCTCAGCGGCCCGTCTGGCATTTGCCAGAACTGCCAGACGGCCAGTCCGGCCCTGGACTAAAGTAAGCCAACCAAGAGGTGTCTAAAGATGCGGCAAATTTATCATTTAGTCTAGTTCTAATTTGTAGCTAAAGTGTTAGACAAACTTCTGACATGTCATAGAGACATGTCAGAAGGTTGGATTGGTGGGGGTCAGAGCACGGGGACCCCCACCTATCGCTAGAACGAAGCAGCTGAAGTGCTCGTGTCTTTTCGGCTTTTTACGGAGATAAATGTATCGGTGTACGGACTCAATACAAAGTCTATGAACCCGTACTCTGATACATCGGCTTTACGGAAAAAGCCAAACAGAAACGAAGCAGCTGAGTGCTCACACGAGTGATTCAGCTGCTTCGTTCTAGCGATTGGTGGGGGTTTCAGTGCTCGGACCCCCACCAATCCAAACTTCTGACATGTCACTCTGACATGTCAGAAGTTTGTCGAATGTTTAGCTACACTTTAAGACAGTATTAGTAAATCTGACCCATATGTTTAAAGCCTTTTTAATATTGCTTTTTTACATGCTTTGTTGGTAGCGTTTTTTTATTTTGTGACATTTTGTACAGGTGTTTTTCCAGTGGAATTTTTCCAGAGAAAAAACACCAGAAAAAAAACGCCATACCTAGAGCATGATGTGTTTTGAAAAAACGCCATTGACCCAAAAACATTACAAAAATGCCACAAACCAAAATGCTGTGTATGTAGGCGCATATCTATCTATGTATAAACTTCAAAGTAACATTTGGCCATAGCGTATTTGGGCAAAAAAAACAAACATGGAAAGAAAAAAAAGTAGAGAACAACTTTGAAAATAGGAGTAAACGCTGTGTGTGTGTGTGAATTCAGTCTAACAAAAAAAAGTACATCCCATATAGTTGCAGCTTTATACATAAAAAGCCTGGCATAAAAAGTTATACCCCTACAATGCTACTACCTGTTCGCTACGCACTGATATGTACCCACTGTATGCTATTTATTGTTTATTTGTATGTGCATTTGAGACATATATAGGTTTTCTGTTTATGGATTATGTCTTGTGCTTATATTTATGCCCAAAAGTTATTATAGGTACTACTAACATGGCCTGTAGCCTATAGTATTAAATTGTGTCTGTGTCCTGAGGACGTAGATAGAATTAAATGTGGTAGTCGCTAGCACCGGGCATGAGGGAGCCCGTGCCGCCAGGCCCATATATGTTATGTGCCGGGCGGCATGGGCCCCATCATGCCGCAGCCCTGTTGCATCCGCTACGGCTGCTATAGTGGGCATGGTGCCCTGAGAATATGGGGACCTTGGGAAATTGCCCAGTTTGCACCCCCCCCCCCTAACACTATGTGGTTATGGTGTGGTGGCATTATTCAGTGACAGTATAGGGGATTTTTATTCAGTAACAGTATGGGAGTATTATTCAGTCACTATGTGGTTATGGTGTGGCGGTATTGTTCAATAACAGTATGGTGGTATTATTCAGTCACTATGTGGTCATGGTGTGGCGGTATTATTCAGTATCAGTACGGGGGTATTATGCAGTCACTATGTGGTTATGGTGTGGCGGTATTATACAGTAACAGTATGGTGGTATTATTCAGTCACTATGTGGTTATAATGTGGTGGTACTATTTAGTAACAGTATGGGGGTATTATTTAGTCACTATGTGGTTCTGGTGCGGCGGTATTATACAGTAACAGTATGGTGGTATTATTCAGTCGCTATGTGGTTATGGTGTGGCGGTATTATTCAGTAACAGTATGGGGGTATTATTCAGTCACTATCTGGTTATAATGTGGTGGTACTATTTAGTAACAGTATGGTGGTATTATTTAGTCATTATGTGGTTCTGGTGTGGCGGTATTATTCAGTAACAGTATGGGGTATTATTCAGCCACTATGTGGTTATGGTATGGCAGTATTATTCAGTAACAGTATGAGGGTATTATTCAGTCATTATGTGGTTCTGGTGCGGCGGTATTATTTGGACCTTATAATGTGTTATTATTGGTAATATTGGTCTTATAATAGTGAGTTGTGTTCAGTAACAGTATACAGGTAATATTTAATCTGGTATAGTGGTAAGATTTCATAAATGTATATGTATATAAATAATTTTTTTGTGTGAGAGGGGGGCATATGTGGCTTGCAACACTCTTGGATGCATTTGATATCAGGAATGCAGTTCTCTGCACATCGCCTTCTGAATTGACTGCATTATTGTTACAATTTGGGGCCCTCACTTTTAATTTTGCCCAGGGCCAGACTTTGTCTAAAACCGGCCCTGATGCTATATCAGATTCTACTGGCATCATGCTTTACACGTTACAGGGCCCACTCTGGAGATTGTAAATCTGTTATTATCTGTCATAGTCCATTATGATTTTGTTAAAACTCTGTTCATGTCACGTCATGGTCCTTTTTTTTATCTTTACATAATGGAACTTTTTTTTTCTGGATACAATTCTATTTTGGCTGTCACAAAACAACAAAAACTTGTTGGAAAAGAGAGGAAGTGTTAGCAGAGATTTCCTCTATCCACTTATACCACAGTTGCTCTTTTTCAGACTGTAGCAGTGGGGTTTATGCATAGAGGTGCAGTTACAATTCAACCAGCACTGATCAAATCCACCTACCCACTGATCATATCCTAGTTCGGCTGACAGCTACCTCTCCTGACTCAGCCAAGAGTGCATGTTTATTTCAATTAGGAGAAGGAAATAAGCCACTCTCACACATTCCCAATCCTGACTTTACCCAACACCTGCCATGGGGGGACAGTTGGGCTTCCACCTTTCACATTGTTTGCAGATCCTGCTAAAAATCGGTGGGTTCAGCTGACTTTAAGCAGCCATCAGATCAGCATCGGGTCATCAACTAAACATGAACTAGACATTAGAGTTGCAGGTCAAAATAAATGTTTACAGGAATATAATTTTCTCATAAGACTATGTACCACATTTACTAATACTGGCATATTTGACACCAGTAGAAGTGGAGGAGGTAGATGGAATGATTCTCATCAAGTTTATTAAAAGGTGCGCACACCTTTTAAAACATTTAGTGCATTTTAACCTCTCGACAGGCAAAATTTTAATCTGACCCTTCTACAAGCATCATAATTGTGCAATATGTACCCTTATTCCAGTAAATAAATGTGGCCTAAAATACGTCTCCTTGGGGATCACACCCACATTCAAGAGTCAAGAGAAAAGTCGCAAAATTTAAAAGTTGCATTTTATGGGCCAAACTAACAAAAGGTAAAAACATAGCACAGACACAGAGCAAATCTAAACACAATAAAACCCGAAAGCTCAGACGAGTCTGGTATTTAGCACTAATTCTTGGATGACAGTCAATAAACCTCAATATAAAACCAAACTTGGAGATCATTAATGTCTCAACTCTGGTACCACATACTAAAGAACAAATTGTCACGATCTGTGGGTATGTGGACAAACTGGGCCGTACCACCGTAGTGGGATAGCAGTTGGCCAACAGAGTACCAAGTCAATATATAAATAGTCCAAGCACAAGGGTACCTGTAGTTGTTCAGACGGTAGCAACAGCTAGGCACAGATGGGACCTTGACAGCAGACACCAGACGTGGTGTAACACAGCATTCGGAAACGGTGGCACAACACGACTCCAACAGGTTTAAGGCACAGGAACAAATAGCACTGGATACAGGATACAGGTAGCAGGGCACGGGAACAATGGGAACAGGTTAACACTATGGGACCATTTGCAATACTAACATAGGAAAACACAACAATGCTCAGGCAATGAGCAAAGGGGCAGGGCCCTTCTTATAGTCCAGGGTGATCTTAGGCTAATTAATGATAATTCCCATGTGCGCATGCTGGCCCTTTAAGGCCAGGCATGAACGTGCGCGCGCACCCTACGGGACACAGCGGACCGGAGCGGAACTGAGCGCTGGTGTCTCCTGGGGAGGATATGCGGGCCAATGCTCACAGATACATGGCTGTGGCCATCGGGGGGTAAGTAATCCCGACGGTCCATGGCCATGGACGCTACACAAATGATTGGAGCAAGTGGTCACAAAGTTGTCCAATCGTTTTGTCTTCCACAAGACAAGAGGATTGTATGACTTTGAGACCACTTGGTGTAGTGAGAGGTTCATAGAAGTAATAATTTGTACTTTACTGTGTGTTACCGGAGTTGAGACATTTATGAGCTCCGCATGTCAACTGTTTTTTTCAATTTGTGGTGGTATTAGGTAGAAGAACTAGTTTTCCCTGTTCTATCAATCGGCGGCGGTTCCAGCAGTCAGACGGCCACTGGTCTAACATTTAGCACCTACCCAGTGGACAGGCGATAAACATTTTCTGCTGAACTATCCCATTAAAGTTCACTTTACATATGGAAACATTTTTCTCCTAAGAAATCAAAGAGTTGGTTTATTAGGTATTATGTAGGAATGTTGGGTATTATGTTAAATATAACTGTGTGTGGGACTTTGGTCCTGAGGCAATATTTCCTATGTACATACTGTAATAGATTTAGTAGTTGCTATGCCAACTTACTTACCAGTGTAATAATCCACTTAAAGCTTGAATGCTTAGGAGAAGGACAGGCATGATTACTAGCCTATACAATAGAAGTCCTCTATGCTAGCCGCAAGTACTGGATTTTGCATGTAGATGCATATTGTCAGCCAGACAACTGTATCAACTAAGGGTTAAACTGACAGTTATCTTATGAACAGAGCATTTGGAGCTTTTATAATTTTATAAAGTATAAAATGTAGATTATCTGGTCCAAAATACATATCCAAATAAGGAGCTATATCCCCTGCCCGTCTCAAAGTGAATCTCTTGTGAAGAACTAGGAATAATTTTTTCCTGGAAATGAACCAATCCCCGTCCTCCTTATTACTAACCTTTGGTCCTGAGATGTAGAAATATCCACTCTTCTCTCTGCCCGCTTCATGGGTACCATCACTGCCCGCCTGGTCATCTGTATAAATAAATGTCCCTCAACTTGATATTACCAGCAGAGGTGTTACTTCTTCATACAGATGACTGGGTAGGTCATCTCAGCACACCACATATATAATATTGGGGCACATTTATCAAATGAAATGTGCAGGAAAAGTGGAGACACATGCATAGAAATATCTTCTAAGAAATTTACAACAGATTTAAAAAAATAAACTTCATCAAAGGGAGTAGCTAAACAGCTAAGCAATAATTTCACCAAATTTTAGCTAAAAATACTGGCATATAAATACGACAGCAATGATGTGGCATAAGTGTATCAAGTATGTCCTGAGTTGTACCATATGTATCATACGGCATGCGCCATTTTAGTCAACTTAGCTCAATTTGCACCAAATAAAACCTTTCGGACAAACACATAATTTTTAGTTTTAGTCTAGAGATTCACTTTTAGCTAATTGATTGATAGTGCTAAATTCTAAATGCCTGAAGTTTTTATAGGCAGCAGGATGCCCCTCTATGAGCCAGTTAGTAATAGCAGCCTGGCACACCAGTCTGTAAATGTAAATCACCTATTTATTTCAAAGGCCAACATGTCGCGGCAGAAGAAATTTATTGCCACCCGTGGCTTCCCCTGGTGATTACCGAGGAGTTTTTCATTAAATAATTCTAATGACATAATTACACATTACAGTCAATGCAATGATAGTAATATTAGTTACTGTATATAGTATTATTTTGGTGCTGAATACTAATTCTTTGGTTTACAACAGAAGCAGCAGATGACAATGCAAATCGTATTGCGGAAACATATAGAATGAGAGCTAACCCTCAAGAAATAGGCACCTGAAAACCCTCATTTATGGAGAAGAGAAACCGGTTTTGGATGGTTTGTTCTATTTTTACTGTGCTGAATTAGCAGATTTTGCAATATAGTGTCACTTTACTCCCTGGTCACTTGTTTTTCTCTTTTGTCTGTT
Organism: Rhinoderma darwinii; assembly: GCF_050947455.1. NCBI lineage: Eukaryota > Metazoa > Chordata > Amphibia > Anura > Rhinodermatidae > Rhinoderma > Rhinoderma darwinii. The sequence goes on along the minus strand of NC_134696.1, from coordinate 60,596,312 downwards.
TCTTTCATAACTGTTCTGTCTAACAATTTATGTTCCGACATTGCACATTTTATCACAGATTTTTGGTGTGCATTTCGTAGTGGAAAAAAAATCTACACACATATCAGGGCATGCTGAAGATTTTCAAACTCGCAGCATGTCAATTATGTTGCGGAATTGTTGCAGATTTTCACAGTGGATTTCACCCTTAGCTCAGCAGCAAATTGTCTGCAAAGGCTGCATTTGCCATGGATTGGTGGCCAAAACGTCACTGGAGAAATGTCATCATGTGAACCCTCCCATACAATTTGTTCTTGATATACAGTATCTTCGTTTTGCTGACATACAAAAGGACAAATAAAAATATGCTGTTAGACATTACATGTGCTGTACCTGACAAACATACACAACCATTTTGTTTGATTACTCTATATGCAAAGCAACAGATTTACTAACTAATAATACCTGAAATGATGGTATATGGGAAGAGGATTATAATCCTTATGGCACAAGTTACATGGAGATTTTCTGTATTCTGTTATGCAATATGCTAGATCGAAAGTGCCAGGGAACAGCCCAAGAACACAACCTGCAGTAATAATCCTTCCAATTTCTGTATTACATTTCTAAAATGTAATAAAGGTTGTGATCATGATTTCATGTCACTATCTATGGCTCTTAAGCAGTGTTATGCCCATGACTGCGGGCCGTCAGGCTCAGTCACCTCCTGATGGCCGCAGCCATGGATCTGTGAGCGCTGGTGCCCATCTCATCCGCAGGAGACGCCAGAGCTCACTTCCGCTTCTTCTGGCCGGGTCCCGTAGCATGTGCGCACACGCTCGTGCCCACTCTCAAAGGCCCAGCGCGCGCACCTGAATTAATGTACAAAGTTAGCCCATGAGCAGCCTGGACTATAAGAGGGGCCCAGCCCCTTCCTGCCTTGCCTGAGCCTTGTTGTCGTTATTCTAGTCTGTCTATACAAATGGTCTCCTAAGTGTTTTCCAGTTCCCAGTGTTTCCCGTTCTAGCTACCTGTAACTTGTATCCCGTGCTATCCTAGTCAAGTGCCGTATTGAGCTGAAGTTGTGCTGAGTACCACGCCTGTCCTGCTACACCACGCCTGGCGCCTGCCTGCTGCCCAGTCCCAGCCGAGCCTGTCTTGCTACTGTCTGAGCTACCACAGGTACACCTATATGAACTATAGACTATGACCTGTGTCCTGTTGGCCAGCTTCCATACCGTCAAGGCGGTACGACCCAGTGGGTCCACGTACCCAACATGACAAGCAGGTATTAAATGGTTCTACATGGGCCTTAGACTCTGTAGGTTTGGTATGGACATTAGACATAAACTAGACCAAAAATTGTCACCATTTAAAAAGATACATGATGTCTATGTAGATAATCCTACTACTTCTTTCCAGAATAACATTGAAAATAAAAAAACATCAAAAGAAAAGCTGATTTGTCGACCAGGCCTGATCATAATCGGAGAAGCATTTGATCTTTCACTAGCACTAGCAAAATATCAAGAGCTAATCCATGTCCATAGAGTTACCATTTACGCAATCGGAAATCCAAAGAGTAACATAATTTCTAAGTGAATCTCAGTAAAAATCTTGAGCTTATCTCTGTTTTACATTGATATAAAACACTAGTTTGTGGGAAGGGGGACATTTTCTTTTACGAATGATTAGAGATAAAAAAGCCAAAGAGATCACTCCACCAGCGTCCAGCGGACTTTGGACGTTTTTTTTGCCAGCATTGAATAGATGGCTTGACAGTGCTAGACTGTTAATAACACTTCTAAAAGGCAGCATGGATCACTAGAAAAAAAACACTCTTCATTGTTAAAAACATAATTTATGATATTGTCCAACAAACCTTGAAATAGAGCTTTCCATTTGATAATTGAATTTTACTCCAATGACCATTTTCTTTCAAATTGCAAAGTGAAGAAGGGCAAGAATTACACCTTTACCTTTTCATTGGTTGCGTGTGGTGCCTAACATCCAGCTCGAAATGAGATTTGGGAGTTGCAGTCAGTCAGTCAGCTGTTTTGAGCCAATCAATATCACTGGGCGTGTCCTCATAAATGCTGATAAGCGGAGAGCAGCTGTGGGATAGGGATCTCTTTACAATGCTCTTCCCTATTGTCCTTTTCAGAAAACATCCTCCAAACTCGGGTTTCGGAAGCTATACAGTCGGAGCTATTACCCACTAGTGTAAAAAAGGGCATCTATAATATGTCCATAAAGAAATAAAGTTCATCCGCCTCATTTTATGTAATATTTAAAGAAATGGAATTGTATAATCAGTTGATATTTCACAAATAGATTCACTGTCAACTTCCAATCTATATTCTGGACAATGGCCTTGTTTTATTTTATGCACATTTTGTATATATTTTTAACTTTTTTATAGAAAGCCAATTTTATTCATTGGAACAATATATAAAGCTACATATTTGCATTCATTTTTAAATATGCAGCATGTTTTATTTCTGGCCATGTTGGGGCCTATGGCTTATTATCTTCTTTTAAATTCCCTTGACCCTCATTTTCCACTTTATCAAAAGTCTAGAAAGGCTGTTCATAGCTGTTTTAAAACAATTTGCAGTGTTTCTAGCATAATTTTTTTTTAGCTTTTATCATTTTTTGCTTCCCTGTGTTGCCCATGGTGCTGCTGCTAATCCTTGCTGCTGGAGGAGGGACTCAAAGCAGAATCAGTCTTCCCCCATTTTAACATCATACAACATAGTCCCTTCTTAAAGCCGTTTTAATAATCCGGCATAACGAGTGCACATTTGAACGCTCGTTCCGGATGGGTTGTCAACGGCACATCCTTCCATGTAAACGGAGATGTGCTGCTAAGAATAGTGCAGCTAACGATCACTCGGTCACATACAGTAGCGATGAATGATCCATGTAAATGGAACTAAACTTGCTATATCGTCAAATGGCGCTCATTAAGGTTAGGAAATCTGCCAGTGTAAAGGGAGTCTTACTTTCTAATCCAGCTTTACAATCCTAACAGGTTGAGAAGGAGTCTCCTCAGCTCTGCTACAGCAGAGGCTCTGCTCCTTCCCAGACAAACAAAAAGCTATTTCTTTGGTTGATTTGCTTTGGTTACTGGTTTTGGGGGTAGAGACAGAGCATACGTGTCCATTAACATTCAGCATAGTAGCTGGACACGCACATTGCTATTAATTTTGAACACCAGGTGGCGACATGCTGTGTACTGTAGTAGTAAAATACCTCCCAACTTTCAAAGAATGTAAAGAGGGACAACCTAGTTGGCGCATGAAGCACAATTCTGCCCAGTTTAGTGTTACTGTGCATAGAAAAACTGTGAAGGGGAGAGCAGAACAAAAACAGTGTTGCAGCATATGGAATGGTAAACAGTGCCCACACTGTAATAGTGCCCCACAGAGTGATCGTTTTCCTTTGTGTTCCACAAACTTTCATAGTGGCCTTGTTGTGTGACACAAAGTAATAATCCCCAAACAACATGATGATGCACCCTTAGTGCCCCCAACACAGTATGGATGTCTCCTCAGTGCCTCCACGCAGTAGGCAGGCCCCCTCACAATATAAATGCCCCCTTAATATCCTCTCAAATTAATGGTGCCCCTTTAGTGCCCCAACACAGTAGTAGTGTTTCTTTATGCGGCACAAAGTAATAGTAGCCCCACCCAGTGATGATGCCCCTTAGTGCCCCCACACAGCAAATATGCTCTTTAGTGTTCTCCACAAAGTAAGAATGCCACCTTGGTAGTATGGATGCCCCTTAGTACTCACATATATTAAGGATATTCCTTAGTGCCCCCACACAGATCCTCAGATTGCAGATACAGTTACATAGTGGGACATTTATTTTATTTAATTCTCTTACTTATATAGCGCCAACATATTCCACAACGCTGTACAGTGGTCCACACTTCCTGTCCCCACTGGGGCTCACAATCTAAATTCCCTATTGGTATGTTTTTGGAGTGTGGGAGGAAACCAGAGTACCCGGTGGAAACCCACACAAACACAGGGAGAACATACAAACTCCATGCAGATGTTGTCCTTAGTTGGATTTGACCCCAGCGCTGCAAGGCAACTATGCTAACCACTGAGCCACCAGGACATGCAGCAGGCATCCCAGGACAGCGGGACAGAGGCCGAAATCCGAGGGCATCCCATTGGATCCGGGATGGTTGGGAGGCATGGTAGTAATAGTAAATGCCCTATTTCCAAATACAAATTTTCTTTACAATTTGGTTCTCTATTTAAATAAACATAATATTTTTTGTGGGATAACCCCTTTTAAGTGCGGGGCCTAGTTTAGGCCTTAATGACACATAGTATTTTTATGTTTTTTAAATCTCTGCATTCCGAAAGCCATAACTTTTGAATGTTTTGTCAACACAGCCGTATGAGGGCCGATGGAAGTGATAAAGGGTGCCCTCTGTGTAACGACTTAGCTGCCACGGTCAATGGGGTTAAACAACCGGTATCCAAGTTATCTTCTATCCTGGACGTTAGAGCAGGGTTTTGGCTGTATAATACAGCCTGCACTCGCATGTAATGGATATTTCTTGAATGAGATTTGACTATTATGTCAGTTCATGAGAACCTCATAGTTTTCGTAAGGTAGTAGTATGCCACAGGGCGGGAAGGGGTTTAAAGATAAAGAAGTAAGGCTGTGTTTACACCACAATTTTGCATCTTGTTAAAAAATACTATTTTATTTATTTACCGATAAAAAAGGATGCAACTGGACCTAAAAATTATGCAGGCTCCCTTTATTTTTTTATAATAATAATAATAATAATAATAATAAAAGTCAATAACAACAGGATGCAACAGAAAAGGCACCCTGTTGCATGGTGTTTTAATGGTACATTTTTTCTAAAAAAACAAAAAACAGTATCGTTCAACTGGATGCAAAAACGTGGTGAGGACAGAACCTACAATAGCACTGAATATGTAACATCTAAAATATAGCTTTTATAACAATTCACTAAAATATTAGACTAGAGTAATATCTATATAGGAAAAATACAACATATAGACACAAACCAATAAGGGCATCGGTGTGTTTAACACAAATAATAGCATATGTTCTGAATCGCAGGTATTTTGTTTGCCACTAGCAACTGGCAGAAAAATGGAAAGAACTACCCTGCTGTATAAACTCTATATAAAGGGTAACGCCACAAAAATCAGAAGATTTACCACATCCAAATACACAAATAAAATCGTGTACCTCAATCAATGAACAAACAAACAAACAAACAAACAAACAAACAAACACATATGTTGCCATTAGAAACCAATTTGCGTAATGAATGCACAGGCTGGTGGAGGGGAAGACTGTGTATCCTATTTAACCCTAAAATAGCCCTGAAACATTCAAACCTCAGGACAAGCACAGTTATCACCCCAAAAGGGCCGGCCCCCTGCAGAAAAAATATATCCCTGCATATACCCCAAAAAGCACTACAATCAGTGTATATTAATAGTTTATACAAGAATGTCGCCCCACACTTGCCCAACGCATTTCCCCCATTAGCACAGTTCATCATGGTACAATTCATGGGTGTCAGTGGCATACTCAACGTATAGCAAATCAATGTATACACTGTGTCATACACCACTAAGCAAAGCAGAAGAAGCAATTACGGTACTCATACGAAATCAATACTAATCTTTCTGTGTGGTTCATTGTTATACCAATAGGCAGGAGCCTCCTCTGTTACTGCTACCAATAGTAGCATTATGGTGCTGAGGTCGGGGTCTCCAGGGCCTACGCTATAGTGATTTGGATATACTGTTTAGTCTACTAACCCAAAGGCCCCCTTCACATGAGCGTAATACTGGTGCTTTTTTGTACAACAGCTGGTCATCCTGCAGTTCATCAGAACGGGAGATAGAGCCCCATAGACGCCTATGGTGCTCTAATTCATATCCTTATCAACCACAAGAGATCCGGGTGTTGCGTCCTTAATACCAGTGCAAAAAAGTACCCATGCTTGTGTGTATAGCTTCCTTCTAAGGGCACATTCAGAAGAGCGTGTATCACGTCTGTGTGACGGCTGTTATAACAATAACCGTCACACGGACTTATGTATTTCAATGGGGCCGTTCACACGACCGTTGTTTTAACGGAGCGTGTGAGGGGTCTGCGAAAAAATAGGACATGTCCTCTTTTTTTGCGCTTCACGCATCCCTCCAAAGACTCTAGTCTATGCACGGTGCACCTCGGACGTGAAAAATGTCAGTTTTTCATGTTCGAGGTTGGCCACGTTCGTGTGAATATAGCCTAATGATAATAGTATAGAGTATATTTTTTTATGTTAAGCTTTGCATGGTAGAGCAGTAAGAACGGATGATTATCTTTATAAATATGTAAAGCTGACGACTTCCAGCCGTGCACAACTCAAGTGCTAAGCAGACTTCAAAGCACAAGCTGACATTAAAAGTCTTTTTCCAGCCAGTTTTTTTTTTTTGCTACAGCAACTTAATGTGCCCCAGCAAAACACCAGCTTCAGGGGATGGGAGTAAGTGAATTGAATGGCTGGAAACAGAATTTCAGGCTGAACATTTACCTCTCTGATCCTATAATGTAAATCACTGACAACTATCTCACTGAGATTAGGGGAACAATTGTATTATGATATCACTGAACACCAATTCCCATAATAGCCAGTGTCTTATTTTTCAAGAAAACAGCTACATTCACACGACAGTGAAAAAAAAAATGGCCATTAAAAACTGATCAACTGTCAGTTGTTCATGTCAGTTTTGCATCAGTGTGTCTGCAAATTTTCATCCATTTCCAGTTCGTCTGTTCATTTTTAATGGCCGTTTGGCAACCATTTTGCATCCGTTTTTCATGGCCGTTAAAAAAACTGATGAATTTAAATTGTCAGGCTTTTTTTGCCCCAACCCTCTGAAATCACCAAAAGGAAGGTCATTGTCATGATTGTTTTACAGCCCCCCTGTAGATGATGGCACACAGCCCCCCTGTAGAGGATGGCACACAGCCCCCCTGTAGAGCATGGCACACAGCCCCCCTGTAGATGATCGCACACAGCTCCCCTGTAGATGATGGCACACAGCCCTACTGTATATGATGCCACACAGACCACCAGTATATGATGCCACACAGACCCTTTGTATATGATGCCACACAGACCCCCTAGATGATGGCACACAGCCCACCTGTAGATGATGGCACACAGACCCCGTGTAGATGATGGCAGACAGCGCCCCTGTAGATGATGGCACACAGCCTCCCTGTAGATGATGGCACACAGCCCCCCTGTAGATGATGGCACACAGCCCCCCTGTAGATGATAGCACAGAGCCCCTCTGTAGATGATGGCACACAGCCTACCTAGATGATGGCACACAGCCCCTCTGTAGGTGATGCCACACACCCTCCTGTAGATGATGCCACACAGACCGCCTGTAGATGAGGGAACACAGTCCCCTGTAGATGAGAGCACACATACCCCCTGTAGATGATGGCACACAGACCCCCTGTAGATGATGGCACACAAACCCCCTGTAGATGAGAGCACATGGACCCCCTGTAGATGATGGCACACAGACCCCCTGTAGATGATGGCACACAGACCCCCTAGATGATGGCACACAGCCCCCCTGTAGATGATGGCACACAGCCCCTCTGTAGATGATGCCACAGACACCTCTCCGGAGAGAGCACCACCCCTGTAGTAATCTTCCGGGACTGTGTCTGTAAATTCAGGACAGTCCTGACAAATTTGCTACAGTTGACAACAATGTACTGTACTAGCGCCACACTACTCTTGTAGTGAGCGCAACAATACCCAACATTTAATTCTGGCTGAGTGCCCTACATACTCACCGACGCAGTGCAGTCTACTTCACAAGTATTCTCTCATGAAGACGGCGCGATGACGTAATCTCGTCACCTTCACAGAACACGTGAGACTAGAGACCACACCTGAAAAGGACGACGCTGCATCGGTGAGTATGTGTCATCGCGCTGCCGATAGCCAGCAAGAGAACCAATAGTTCCCTTTCTTCTTGAATCCCCATGTCACAGATCCATTTTTAATGGTTGTTACATGTATTGACAGCCGTTAAAAACTGATCTATTGACTTCTATGGGGGCCGTCTGGTGGTGACATGTCCTATTTTTTGACAGACAATATTCACAGGCCGTTAAAAAAATGGCCATGTGAATACACCCATAGAACATCATTGTTCCGAAAACGGCCGCGTTATGGCCGTTTTTCACTGTCGTGTGAATGTAACCTAAGGCTACGTTCACATCAGCGTCGGGAGTCCGTTTGTGGGTTCCGTCTGAACTATCCGTCAGGGGAACCCACAAACGGAATCCAAACTGAAACAAAAGTTTTGACAGAATCAATACCGTAGTCGACTGCGCTATTCATTCCGTCAAAATGACAGAACCCTTACACAACGGTGACAAATGGAAACCATTTTCACCGGATCCGTTAATGGGGATGCAAACTGAAACCTATGATTTCCGTTTGTTTTAGTTTGGATTCCGTTCATGGGTTCCCCTGACAGAAAGCTCAGATGGAACCCATGAACGGAGTGCCGACGCAGCTGTGAACGAAGCCTAACACAGATCAGACTTAGGGTCCTCTTACACAGTCCGACTTGGGCCGTGTAAATGAGCACCAATCAACAAGACAGATCATTTGCTCCTTTTACAAGGAGCTAGTATTGGGACGAGCGCTTGTTACTATGATCGCTCATCCCCATACATTTCTATCATGTTGGCAGCACTTCTCCCTATTTACACAGGGAGATGTGCTGCCGACAACGAGAATATTTTTGGCATTTAAAACGACACAATCAGCCGATGAACAAGCGTTTGTTCGTTTATCAGTAGATCGTTGTCCTGTTTACACAGCCCGACGTGACCTGTGTAAACGAGCGCCGATTAACGAGACAGCTCGTTGATTGAAGATCGTTTGCTCCTTTCACACGGAGCAAAGATTCATTATGTATAGGGACGAGCGATCGTTACTCCTAGTATATTACTGGGCCGTTCACACATGTAGGATATGTCTAAAAATTGCAGAATCTGGGCAATAAATATTGAGTTATGTTTTTCTGTTAACACTTGCAGTGTTACAGAAAAAAATTATACAAATGTAATTTCTACAAAATAAATGAAATTTGTAAATTTCACCTCCACTTTGCTTTAATTTCTGTGAAACACCTAAAGGGTTAAGAAACTTTCTAAATGCGGTTTTGAATATTTTAAAGGGGTGCAATTTTTAAAATGGGGAGATTTATAGGGGTGTCTCAAAATATAGGCCCCTCAAAGCCACTGCAGTACTGAACTGGACCCTATAAAAATAGGCTTTTGAAATTTTCTTGAAATTGTGAGAAATTGATGCAAAATTTATAAGCCATGTAACATCCTAGAAAAATAAAAAGATGTTCAAAAAACAATGCCAACATAAAATAGACATATGGGAAGTGTTAACTAGTAACTATTTTGTGTGGTATTACTATCTGTCTTGCAAGCAGATACATTTAAATTTAGAAAAATTAACATCCAAGGCAACAAAGGAGTGGCTCAAAAAAAAGCACATTAAGGTCATGGAGTGGCCTAGCCAGTCTCCAGACCTTAATCCCATCGAAAACTTATGGAGGGGGCTGAAGATCCGAGTTGCCAAGCGACAGCCTCGAAATCTTAATGATTTACAGATGATCTGCAAAGAGGAGTCGGCCAAAATTCCATCTAACATGTGTGCAAACCTCATCATCAACTACAAAAAATGTCTGACTGCTGTGCTTGCCAACAAGGGTTTTACCACCAAGTATTAAGTCTTGTTTGCCAAAGGGATCAAATACTTATTTCTCTGTGCACAATGCAAATAAATATATATAATTTTGACAATGTGATTTTCTTTTTTTTTTTTTATATAATCTATCTCTCACTGGTAAAATTAACCTAGCCTAAAAATTCTAGACTGTTCATGTCTTTGACAGTGGGCAAACTTACAAAATCAGCACGGGATCAAATACTTATTTCCTTCACTGTATCTATCTATTTATCTATCTATCTATCTATCTATCTATCTATCTATCTATCTATCTATCTATCTATCTATCTATCTATCTATCTATCTATCTATCTATCTATCTATCTATCTATCTATCTATCTATCTATCTATCTAGGAATTCAAAAAATAGGCAGCACTCCACAGCATAGTAGTCAAAAAAGTGAAAAACGTTTATTTACCCATATGCAAGATTGCTACGTTTCAGTCCCAATCTGGACCTTTCTCTGCTTGAGAAATGTACCTGTGGTAAATTCATTTGATTGGACATGATTTGGAAAGACACACCCCTGTCCATATAAGGTCTCACAGCTGACAATGCATATCAGAGCAAAAACCAAGCCATGAGGAGGAAAGAACTGCCTGTAGAGCTCAGAGACAGGATTGTGTAGAGGCACAGATCTGGAAAAGGGTACAAAAAAAATTCTGCTGCACTGAAAGTTCCCAAGAGCGCAGTAGCCTCCATAATTCTTAAATGGAAGAAGTTTGGAACAACCAGGACTCTTCCTAGAGCTGGCCTCCCCACCAAACTAAGTAATCGGGGGAGAAGGGCCGTGGTAAGAGAGGTGACCAAGAACACAATAGTCACTTTGTCTGAGCTCCAGAGATCCTGTGTGCAGATGGGAGAAACTTCCAGAAGGTCAACCATCACTGCAGCACTCCACCAACGTGGGCTTTATGGCAGAGTGACACATAAAAGCCTGCCTGGAGTTTGAAAAAAATTATCTAAAGGTCTCTCAGACCTTGTGAGAAACAAGATTATGTGGTCTGATAAAGCCAGGATTAAATTTTTTGGCCTCAATTCTAAGCATCATGTCTGGAGAAAACTAGTCATTGCTCATCACCTGCCCAATACCAACCCTACAGGGAAGCATGGTGGTGGCAGCATCATGCTGTGGGGGGTGTTTTTCAGCGGCTCGGACAGGCAGACTGGTCAGGGTTGAGGGAAAGATGAATGGAGCAAGGTACAAACATATTCTTAGTGAAAACCTCATCCAGAGTGCTCTGGACCTCAGATTGGGCTGAAGGTTCACATTCCAAAAAGACAATGACCCTAAGCACACAGCCAGGACAACATAGGAGTGGCTTTCATGGACAACTCTTTGAATGTCCTTAAGTGGCCCAGCCAGAGCCCTGACTTGAACCCAAACAAACATCTCTCGAGAGAGACCTGAAATGGCTGTCCACCGACTGTCCCCATCCAACCTGACAGATCTGGAGTGGATCAGCAGAGATGAATGACAGAAAATCCCCAAATCCAGGTATGCAAACCTTGTGGCATCATACCCAAGAATACTGGAGGCTGTTATCGCTGCTAAGGGTGCTTCAACTAAGTACTGAGTAAAGGGACTGAATACTTATATCTATGAAATATTTTAGTTTTTCCATTTCAATAAATGACCAAAGATTACTATCTTTCTGTTTTACATTTTGTCATTATGTGGTATTGGGTGCAGAGTGAAAAAAACTAGAAAACTAGAATTATTTTTTATTTCAGGACATGGCCTCAACATAACAAAATGTGAAAAAATTTAAAGGATCTGAAGAATTTCCGAATGCATTGTGTGTATATATATATATATGGCACTCCGATAGAATAAAATAAAATCTATGTGAACTTTTGTTTTCAGTATCTGGTGTGAACTCCTTGTGCAGCAATAACTACATCTAAATGTTTCCGGTAATTGTTGATTAGTCCTGCATGTCGAGTTGGATGAATTTTAGCCCATTTCTCTGTGCAAAACAGCTTCAACTCTCTTATGTTGGTGGGTTTCCTCCCATGAACTGCTCGCTTCAGGTTATTTCACAACATTTCTATTGGATTAAGGTCAGGAGTTTGACTTCTTTGGTAGAATGACTTGTGTGCTAAGGGTTCTGGTCTTGCTGCATAATCCTGCTTGATGCGCTATTTTGCCTGGAAAAAAACTATGGTATATATGACAGAGGTGTAAAAAACAAAAGCCATAGTCTGACTCCCCAATCAAAAATTTTCAGCAGGACCTATCAATATGCTATAAATGAGCAAAGTGAGCATATATGGACAGAGACATCAAGCGGAGCGCTCCAGGAGCGGAATCCCCAGCCATGGCCACAGGGGGCTTCCGCTCCTTCAGGGAGCAACAATGGAGCTATCTACAGGAAGAGGGGTGCTATTTACAAAGGGGCTGTGTGGCACTACCTACAAGGGGGCTGTGTGGCACTACCTACCTACCAGGGGACTGTGTAGCACTACCTATAAGGAGGCTGTGTGGAGTGGCACTACCTACAGGTTGCTGTGTGGCACTACCTACAGGGGGCTGTGTGGCACTATCTATAGGTGGAAACGGAGAGTGGCGGGCTGATGGTCATTTTACTATGAGTGGGGGCTGATGGTCATTTTATTGTGAGTGGGGGGCTGATGGTCATTTTACTGTGAGTGGCGGGCTGATGGTCATTTTATTGTTAGTGGGGGGCTGATGGTCATTTCACTGTTAGTGGGGGCTGATGGTTATTTTACTGTGAGTGGGGGGCTGATAGCCATCAAGCGGTTTCCACCTCTGAGCTCCAAGTGAAATTATTAGGAGGCAGAAAATACCTGCGGCGCCCATTTGGAGTGTTTTTTTTGCCTGCGTCTTTTGCATTAGCTTCAACGGCTCAAAAAAAGCAAAAAAAAGTTCAAACAACTATGTCAATACAAAATCTGCTTCAAAATTCCTGAAGGAATCTTGAGGCAGGATTTTTTTTGCCTTACAAATAACACTGTGTGAACATATCCTACATATCCTAAGAGTGTAATGCTTGTTTTTAACCATCTTCTGTCTTTCTCAAAACAATTTTTGGTAGGGGTGCCCTGAGGAATTTTTATTTTTCCAGTGGTGCCTCGAGTCTGAAAAGGTTGGGAAACTCTGTACTAGGTTACAGGATCACGGGGCCTAGGTGAGTACAATTTATTTTTGTTTGGGGCACAATCTACAAGGGGGAGGTGGGTTAATGTATGGCACTGTCTACAGGAAGGAGGGGGGATTATGGCACTGTCTACAAGGAGGAGCTGGGAGGCTGTATGGCACAATCTACTTTCAAGACCCGTGCATTTATGGGCTGTATAGAAAGTTTCCATTCTGCATGGATTGTCACCTAGTGGATTATACTTGTTATTCATATTTATTAATTAAATAAATGTTCTACCGGTCCAACAATTTAAATGTTTCATAAAAAGTTATGACTTTTCCTCATAGAGTTTCCTACTGTGATCCAGATGATTAGCCTAGAGATTGCACAGTTTTACATGTCACCTAATTTCATGTACCTTGGATTTGTTGCTTGCAATCTCATGTCACAGTCTCAGCTTGGCCTAGTGCCTGCTCTATGTGTCTCTGTACAATGCTGTGATCTGAGGAAGATTTCTCTGTATATCAGTGGTGCATTCCCCATGGATCATCTCTTCGCAGAACTTTGCATTGTGCCGTTTGTCTGTTGTTACTCCTGAAAATATATAAATAAATTGACAACTGTGTGTTTTAATTCCCCTTTACAATGAAGGTCTGATATTACCCAAACATTGCTGATAGTGTCAGACTTTGTAGGGACATACCCTGTTTATAAAGGGAAAGGTACCACCAAGTAGTTATACATTTCCAGGGGGAATAACAGAGGAACAATACAATGCAGCGTACAATAAAAGATGCCACAGCATTATTGGAAATACAAGTATTTATTAAAATAGATTGTTAGGAGAGCAGACAGGTCCTCTTTAACATATACAATGCAGAAATGACATAAGCCTTATTTTTACTTTAACCCCTTAATGACCGGGCATGTTTGTACCTTAATGACCAAGCCAGATTTGTCAAATCTGGTATGTCTGACTTTATCAGAGAATAACTCTGTGAAAGTTTTGAATATCCAAGTAATTCTGACATTGTTTTTTCGTCACATGTTGTACTTTATTTTAGTGGTAAAAGTAGACTGATACAATTTGCGGAAATTAATTAAAAAATAGAAAAATGGAAGACATTTTGTAAAAATTACCATTTTCCCCTATTTTTAACTGCAATATGTCACATATGTACACACATACTGTACAATTTTTTTAATTAAATATATATTTCTATCTCTTTACTCTATTTTGGCAGCACTTTTGAAAAAATAAAATAAATTTTCAGCAATTTAGAGGACTTTTCCTGCACCAAGCCAGGTTTTTAGAGGCTCATAGGTCTCAGAGTGATGGAAACCCCTACAAATGACCCCATTTAGAAAACTAGACCCCTTAAGGTATTTACCTAGGGGTATAGTAAGTATTTTGACCCCACAGTTTTTTGCTAAATTTAATACATAGCAGGTGAAAAAAAATAATTTTTTTCATAAAAGTATCAGTTTGAAGACCAATTTCTTTGTAAAGCGACCATGAGAATGAAAAAACACAACACAAAATCTATCACCCTCTTTCTCCTGTTTTCAAAAATACCCACATTGTGGCCCTAATGCGCTGCCTGGAAACACAGCAGGACCCAAAAGGAAGGGAGCACCCGGAGGCTTTCAGGACTCATATTTTGCTTGAAAATGTTTTAGGCCCCACTGTACATTTGGAGAGGCTTTGAGCTGCCAGAACGATAGAAACTCCGCATAAACGACCCAATTTCGAAAACTAGACCCCTTAAAGTATTTATCTAGGGTTATAGTTAGCATTTTGACCACACAGGTTTTTCGCTAAATATATTGGAATTAGTCTGTAAAAATTAAAATGTACTCTTTTTCTGAAACAACATAGAAATTTTTATTATTTACAAGGAATAACGAAGAAAATGCACCCCAACATTTGCAAAGCAATGTATTCCGATTATGACAATACCCCATATGTGGTAATAAACTGCTGTTTGGACCCACAGCAGGGCTCAGAAGGGAAGGAGCGCCATTTGCATTTATGATTTTGCTGGAATGGTTTTCGGAGCCATGTCGCATTTGCAATGCACTGGAGGGACTAAAACAGTGGAAACCCACAAAAAGTGACCCCATTTTAGAAATACCTTCAAGGAATTTTTCTAGGGGTATAGAACCCCACGGGTCTTTTGCAGAGTTTATTAGAATTAGGGCGCGAAAATTAATATCAAAATTTTTTCCACTAAGATATTGCATTTTCTCATTTTGACAAGGGATAAAGAAGGAAAAAAACAACCATTTTTTATAAAGCAATTTCTCCCGAGTACGGAAATACCCCACATGTGATCATACATTTTTTCATTAGAAATGAATTAACCCTTTCAGGACTGATCAATTTTTTGCTTTCATATTTTAGATTTTCACTCCCCGCTTTCCAAGAGCCATAACTTTTTTATTTTTCCATCAATAGAGTGGTGTGAGGGCTTATTTCTTGCGGGAGGAGCTGCAGTTTTTATTGGTACCATTTTTTGGTACATAAAAAGTGATTCAAAAGTTGTATTAAATTTTTTTTTTAGAGCGAAGCTGACAAAAAAAACAAAACAGCGATTTTGGCGGTTTCAATTATTAAATTTTTTTAAGGTGTGCACTGTGCAAATTAAATAATGGTATATTGCAATAGTTCGGACTTTTACGGACGTAGCGATACCGATACCAATTTTGTTAATTTGTTTACATTACTTTAGAAGAAAAATGCGAAAAGGTGTTTTGTTTTTTTAACTTAAAAAAAAAAAATTCTCACTACTAATAACTATAATTCTTCTACACATTTTATTAATCAATCCCCTTAAGGGACTTGATCCAGCGATCATTGGATCACTGGTACAATATACTGCAATACTAATGTATTGCAGTATATTGTTATTCTTACAGGCTTCTGTAACAGAGCGATCGCTGTACCTGTCCGTTAGTACCGAGGGGGCCTGCTGTAATACACAGCTGACACCCGCAGCGTATGGAGCGGCCTCAGCACGTGAGCCGCCTCCATACATCAACCGCCGCTCCATGACGGGCAATTAAGTCATAGTGCGCAAAGGGGTTAATGCGCAGCGGATGGTTCAAAGTGAAAATTGCAATTTTCCACTGATACGCCATTTTAGTGCATAATATGTTGTGCCCAGTTTGTGCCACAGAAGTAAAATACCTCATAAAACGTTAAGCGGGTTCTCTCGGGTATGGCGACGCCATATGTGTGGGCGCAAACTGCTGCTTGGGCACGCTGCAGGGCTCAGAAGGGAGGGAACGCCATTTTGCTTTTGGAGCGCAGATTTTGCTTGGTAGTTTTTCTGTTTTGGGTTTCGCTGGTATTTCAGTTTATAATGTGGGGGCATATGTAATCTGTGCGGAGTACATCAGGGTATAATAAGAGGGTATAATAATGTGGTAAATAAATAATAATTCATAGATATGTGACCAGTGTCGCACTGATAAATGGCGCCCGATCTTATCCACTTTTGGACACTCTGCACATTTTGCATCGCCATATTCTGAAAGCCAGAACTTTTTTATTTTTTCACCGCCGGAGCCCTGTGAGGGCTTATTTGTTGCGGGACAATCTGTAGTTTTCATTGTTACCATTTTGGGATACATGCGATTTTTTTTTTATCACTTTTTATTCAATTTTTTTGCAATCCTGAGCAAAAAACAGGAATTCTGACACCGTTTTTTAGGTTTTCTTTTTGCGGCGCTCACCGTACGCTATAAGTGACATTTTTACTTTATTCTGCGTGTTGGTACGATTACGGCGATACCATATGTATATAGGTCTGGTCCTTTTTTTAGCGTTTGCACAATAAAATGACTTATTTATAAAAAAAAAAAATTCTGTGTCACCATATTCTGAGAGACATAATTTTTTTATTTTTTAGTCAAAAAAGCTGTGTAAGGGCTTTTTTTTTGCGGGACGGATAGAAGTTTTTATTGGTACTATTTTCGGGTACATGCGACTTTTTGATCACTTTTTATCCTTTATTTAGGGAGCGGTGGTGACCAAAAAAATAGTGATTCTGTCGAAGTTTTTTATTGATTTTTTTTGGGGTGTTCATTGTGCGGGAAAAATAACATTACAGTTTTATAGTTGGGGTCGTTACGAATGCGGTGATACAAAATATGTGTACTTTTTTAACGTGTTCATTTTTTTTCTATAATAAAAGTCTTATTATAGGGAAAAAAAGCATTTAGTGTTTATAGAACTTATAACTTTTATTTTTACACTTTTTTTAAACATTTTTATTACTTTTTTTTACTTTTTTCACTTGTCCCACTAGGGGACACTTAGACTTGCAGCTTTGATCGCTGCTAGAGTACATTACACTACACACGTAGTGTAATGTACTCCAACTGTCATTGTGACGTAACTGTCACACTGACAGGAAGTCTCGGAGGACCGGCCGGAGGCTGCTCCTCCGAGGCATCCGTACATGGCAACCCGGAGGTCATTATCTGACCTCCGATTGCCGTGACAAGCATCGGTAGCACCCACGATCATTTCGTGGGGGCTGCCGATGTGCTTCAAACCACTTAAATGCGGCGACGGCAATCCGTCGCCGCACTTAAGGGGTTAATTGCCGAAAGCAGCGGCGATGGTCCGCTGTCCGGCGAGACTGATGTCTCAGCTGTCTAGGACAGCTGTCAGCGCGCACCTGTCACTCTGTGTTTACACAGAGTGACAGTTTTAAATACTGACGAAAATGAACGTCCTGGTGCGGGAACTAGCAGCCGACCATGACGTTCATTTTCGTCCTTGGTCGTGAAAGGGTTAAATAATTTCTTTTATGCTATTGTTTTTTTCCTTATTATATGCATTTTATAAGAAGAACATCAGAAGGAGTTTAATTAGAGGCATTCTGCGTTGTGTTGGTGGTGATTTAGGGAACATTTTGTAACTTTACAAAGAAAATATGACTAATTACAGAGAAGATATAATTAATATTGCTCATGACTGCAAATACAGTCACTTCACTTCATACCATGTGGTTACTTGACACATTTGTAAAAGTCATAGCTAGTATCTTTATTATCCATTGCCTGGAAGGCATTTTACAACATTGAACGTGGAATGAACAAGAAAGCCACAACTTAGCCAGATTGAGATAAAAGGAAACCCCAGCAGCAAAACTATGAGCCTCTCTTCTAAACCTCATGTCTTATAGGGTAACTAAACTCTTAAAAATCTTTGGACATGCCATAGTGACGTCAGAAGTTTTGATTGGTGGGGATCTGAGTACTGAGACTCCCACTGATCGCTGAAACGAAGCTGTACAACACTCACACGAGTGCTTCTGCCACTTCGTTTTAGCGATCAGTGGTTGTCTCATTGTTCGGACTCCCCCGATCAAAACTTTTGACTTGTCACAATGACATGTCAAAAGTTTTTGAAAAGCTCAATTACACTTTAGGCTGGGTTCACACAACCTATTTTCAGACGTAAACGAGGCGTATTATGCCTCGTTTTACGTCTGAAAATAGGGCTACAATACGTCGGCAAACATCTGCCCATTCATTTGAATGGGTTTGCCGACGTACTGTGCAGACGACCTGTCATTTACGCGTTGTCGTTTGACAGCTGTCAAACGACGACGCGTAAATTGACTGCCTCGGCAAAGAAGTGCAGGACACTTCTTTGCAACATAATTTGAGCCGTTCTTCATTGCATTCAATGAATCCTGAGGATAGGCCATCAATGTTTAGGGACTGTACAACCCCTAAGCCTACGATGTAGCAGGCTTAGGGGGCCCATGAGACAGGATCACAGATTGTGTGATCCTGTCTGCTGGGCCCTGTATCTAAGCCAATCACATGGTAGGCTTAGATACATGGCCCATGCGTGATCCTGTCTGCTGGGCCCTGTATCTAAGCCAATCACATGGTAGGCTTAGATACATGGCCCATGTGTGATCCTGTCTGATGGGCCCTGTATATAAGCCAATCACATGGTAGGCTTAGATACATGGCCCATGCGTGATCCTGTCTGATGGGCCCTGTATATAAGCCTACCACACTGTAGGTTTAGATACAGGGCCCCAGCACACAGTAATCTTATACTGTATAAGATTACTGTCTGCTGGACCCTGAATCTAAGCCTACGTTGTGGTAGGCTTAGATACAGGGTCCCACAGACAGTATCACACATGGGCCCTGTATCTAAGCCTAACACACGTGTTACTAATCATTTTGTGTGTGTTTTCTTACAGGTTCGGTCGTTGGACTATGGCGGATTCCAGGACTACTTCGATGACAGCTTTTTTTTTATTAATAAAATGGTTAATGAGGGTTGTGTGGGTTTTTTTTATTTCAATAAAATATTTTTTCTATGTCTTTGTGTTTTTTTTTCAACTATATTACTACCGCCTTAGTAATGGCCGCCGGCTGATTGACAGCATCCATTGCTAAGGCGGGGCTTAGTGCTAGCCGATGCAGAGGCTAACACTAACCCCCTTTATTACCCCGGTACCCACCGCCACCAGAGGTGCTGGGAAGAGCCGGGTACGATCCAGTACCTGACCATCTGTAGTGATGGTCGGCCACTGGGGTGGCCGCAGGCTGGTATTATCAGGAGGGGAAAGGCCAAAAACAGTGGCCCTTCCCACCCTGGTGATGCTAGGCTGCTGCTGCTTTATTGTATCTGGCTGGTTATGAAAAATGGGGGGGACCCCACGTTATTTAAAAAAAAAAAAATTGGAAAGAACGATGTGGGGTCCCCCCCAATTTTCATAACCAGCCAGATACAACACAGCAGCAGCAGGCAGCATTACAAGGGTGGGAAGGGCCACTGTTTTTGGCCTTCCCCAGCCTAATACTACCAGCCTGCGGTCACCCCGGTGCCTGCCGGTCACTACAGATGGTCGGGTACTGGTTCGTACCCAGCTCTTCCCAGTACTCTTGGTGACGGTGGGTACCGGGGTAATAACGGGGGTTAGTGTAGCCTCTGCACCGACTAACATTAAGCACGGCTTAGCAATGGAGCTTGTCAATCAGCCAGCGGCCATTACTAAGGCGGTGATAATAAAGTTTAAAAAGATACAAGCACATAGAAAAAATATTTTATTGAAATAAAAAAACACAACCCTCATTAACCATTTTATTGAGAATAAAAAAAACGCCGTCATTGAAGTCCTCGAATCCGAAGTCCAACAACCGAACCTGTAAAAAAAACACAAACACACAAAAATAATCAGTAACACATAAAGAAGCAAAATTATTATTCTTACCTATCCTGGGTCCAGCGCTGGAGACGCAATGTCAGTGAGCTGAGCCCTGTATCTAATCCAATCATGTGTGATACTGTCTGCTGAGCTGTGTATCTAATCCAATTATGTGTGATACTGTCTGCTGAGCTGTGTATCTAATCCAATCATGTGTGATACTGTCTGCTGGGCCCTATATCTAATCGTATCTTGTGTGATACTGTCTGCTGGGCTACTGTATCTAATCCAATCATGTGTGATACTGTCTGCTGGGCCCTATATCTAATCGTATCTTGTGTGATACTGTCTGCTGGGCTACTGTATCTAATCCTATCATGTGTGATACTGCCTTCTGAGCCACTGTATCTAATCCTATCATGTGTGGTACTGTCTGCTGAGCCACTGTATCTAATCCTATCATGTGTGGTACTGTCTGCTGAGCCACTGTATCTAATCCTATCATGTGTGATACTGTCTGCTGAGCCACTGTATCTAATCCTCTCATGTGTGATACTGTCTGCTGAGCCACTGTATCTAATCCTATCATGTGTGATACAGTCTGCTGGGCCACTGTATCTAATCCTATTATGTGTGATACTGCCTTCTGAGCCACTGTATCTAATCCCATCATGTGTGATACTGTCTGCTGAGCCACTGTATCTAATCCTATCCATAGTTTATAGGGTCGTAGTGCTATAGATATGCTGTCTCATATACACACTTTTTTTTGTGCGGACACATATGTATTGGGGCTATTTCCCTGACATTTTAAGCCCTGAGGGTATGTTCACACGGCAGCGTCTGTTACGGCTGAAATTACGGTGCTGTTTTCAGGAGAAAACAGCACCGTAATTTCAGCCGTAATGGCATGTGCAGGCGTCGGTGCGCTGCGTCCATTACGGACATAATTGGAGCTGTTTTTCTATGGAGTCCATGGAAAACGGCTCCATTTACGTCTGAAGAAGTGACAGACACTTCTTTGACGCGGGCGTCTTTTTTACGCTCCGCCTTTTGACAGCGGCGCGTAAAAAAAAATGACCGTCGGCACAGAACATCGTAAGACCCATTCAAATGAATGGGCAGATGTTTGCCTATGCTATTGAGCCGCATTTTCGGACGTAATTCAATGCTAAAACGCCCGAATTATGTCCGTAAATAGGGTGTGTGAACCGAGCCTTAGTGACGCCCCTGGCTGCTAGTGCTGCATTGTTGGGTCACTTAGGAGACCCAGCGATGCAGCTGAAAGCTGCGGACCGTCGGCCATGAGAAGTTTGCGGGGAGGGGGTGGGGCCCAGTAAGAATATTTGCATCGGGGCCCATGAGCCTTTAGCTACGCCCCTGGTCGACACAGAAGCTGTTTCTGGCAGATCCTTTACAACAGCCATGTATAGATGACCCATGAATCACAACACGCAGTATTTCAAGTGCTCATCTTCAGTCATCACTCTAGTTCTGCACCTCTAGTTCTACACTTTTTTAAATTAAAAAAAAAGCCAAGAGATACATCAGTACTTAAGTATCACATAGTTTAAACAATGAGAATCACTCATATCTGGTTGCTAGACTAAACTTTATGTCTCCTCAGCCATAAAGTACTGGTTGGGTTGGGATGCTCCAGGTGTTGAAGGTGGCATGATCATCTTATCAAAGGGGGACTTCTAGTAGAGTTTTAGGAGTCTGAAAGAGATTCTTTAATAAAAGAAGTCACCTGTTTATAAATAAATTCTGGTAGGCTAACCTGGGCAATGCATTCGGGTATGAGAAAAGCTAAGAAGACTAGCCCTCTAGTCTTTTCACATGCACAAGGCCTTATGGTGAATACAAGAAATGGCTTATCTATCTAGGCCGGTATGTCAGAGCAATATACAGTGCCCACCAAAAGTTACGGAACACCCTCATAACTTTTGAACGGCTCGAGGTAGAGGGTTGAAATTTGGTGGGATTTAATGGGGTCATAAAATCTACCAGTTAAAAAAAAACAAAAAACACCCCCACCCCCTTGGGGGCGATAGGGTGGGCAGGGTCTGCAAAATCTTAAATGTCACGGGGGGTGGAGTGGGGGCTCATTTGAAAGCTCTTTTCAATACGAAAACAATGCCGCAATCGATTTTTTCACTGAGATATTTAACTTTAAAGTTATAATTTTCATTATCAGCTACTGCCGGTGTTAGCATTACCCAAAATGTACTGCGCGGGTAAAATCCTAAATGTGTGTGGGCACGTGTGCGTGTATGTATGATCTTGAGAATGTCACATCACGGTGACTTTAAATTACGTATTATTACAATCAGCCTCGGCGACACAAAACGGACCTGGTCAACGATTGTAACATGATTTCATGTGTACACATTTCGGTAGTCGCATATGAATTTCAGAGAGCGCTAATTCGGAGAGTAATTTTCATTTTTGTACATTTCTATTGCCATATCACAATATGCATTTGATCGGAACCGAATGGATCACTTTATTGATGATGAGAGGGTATGGCGAAGAAAAAATAAGATCCTATCGAGAAGTAGCGGCTTTATTCAATGCCACTTATCTTATCCGTGATCCAATTTCATTGTCAACTGTTAAAAAAACTGTTCATCGTTTCGAAATAACCGGTTCAATTAAAGACGCACCAAGATCCGGAAAACCCAAACATGCAAGTAATGATGAAAAAGCTTTAGATGTTCTGCCCACTGTACATGATAATCCTCTTACATCTGTCTCAAGTGTAGCACAACAAAATGATATCAACGCCACATCAATCCGTTGAATTTTGAAGAGGCATCATTATCATCCTTATAAAATACGTCTAGTTCAGGAGTATCCGAAGATAATTATGACAGAAGAGTGGAATTTTGCGATACAATGATGACACGATTTGATGATAATCATCAGATTTTTAACTGGACCTGTTTTTCGGATGAAGCTACATTTGAACTAAACGGTTCTGTAAATCGACAGAACATGAGGTATTGGGCAGACAAAAATCCACATTGGATGAGAGACAGTCATACTCAGTATCCTCAGAAGGTTAACTTTTGGGCCGGAATATTGCTCAATCATATTGTAGAACCGTTTTTCATTGAAGAAAACATAAATGCAGAAAATTACTGCAATCTGCTAAGAAACCAAGTGATACCGGCTATTCAAAATATTGCTGGAGAAGCTTTCCGCAATGTTTGGTATCAGCAGGATGGAGCTCCGGCTCATTTTTCTCTGCAAGCTCGACATCTTCTGAACAATAATTTTCCTGATCAAGGGATTGGTAGAAGAAGCCCGATAGAATGGCCAACGAGATCATCAGATCTGACCCCATTAGACTGGGGGTAATTAAAAAGTAAAGTCTATGAGACTAGGATCGCAAACTTAGACGAGCTGCGGGAAAGAATAGTGAACATTTTGAATTCAATCACACCAGATGTTATAAATAACGTTATCGCCACGTTTTACATTCATTAAGGACACTGTCAAGTTGTTGAAGGACATCAGTTCGAACATTTGATTTAATACAGTAATTGTTATGTTTGTACTAATACACATAATACATGTCCTCGGTCTTATATATGTACTGAGCTTGGTTCTAATGCTGTATTTATGTACTGAGGTTGATTCTGGTGCTGTATATATGTCAGAGCTTGGTTCTAGTGCTGTATTTATGTACTGAGGTTGGTTCTGGTGCTGTATATATGGATGAGCTTGGCTCTCGTGCCGTACATATGGATGAGCTTGGTTGTGGTACTGTATATGTATGTCAGAGCTTGGTTATAGTGCTGTATTTATGTACTGTGCTTTGTTCTGGTACTGTATATATGTATGAGCTTGGTTCTGGAGCTGTAATTATATAGGATATATTTATAATAACAAAATTGCAGGGCAGATAGAATTGTTTTCAATTCATTGAATATTTCATGGGAACCTGTCTGGTAGTTTTAACCCTTTGAACCGCCACCATGTGGTAATACATGACCTAACAATATTTCCAAATGTATGTTTTTTTCAGATGCAGCAAAATCTTTAAAATCAACTTTTAAAACAGCGCACACTATAGTCTAATTACTCATTAAAGGGTCATGGGCCGGTGCCGCTATCCCGAAGAGTCACATAGTCCTGCCTCCAAACCCACCTTTCCATGTTTGATTGTCATTCACCTAGCTGATATAACTTTCTCGGATGTGGCATTGCCTTGTACTACTTGGGGGGGGGGCTGTGTGGCACTATACACAAGGGGAGATGTATGGCACTATACACATGGGGAGCTGTGTGGCACTATATACATGTGGAAGTGTGGCACTACTAAGGGGGGCTGTGTGGCATTATCTACTAGGGGGGCTGTATTGCACTATTTACAAGGGGTTAGTATGTGGCGCAATTTACAGGGGTCTGTGTGTGGCACTATCTACTAAGGGGGAATGTGTGGCACTATCTACTAAGTGGGGCTATGTGGCTCTATCTACAAGGGAGAGGGCAGTGTGGCACTATATACAGTGGGAGCTGTATAGCGCTATATACAGAGGGGGCTTTATGGCGATAGCTGCAGGGGGCTGTATGGCACTATCTACAAGGGGGACGTGGGGGGCTCTATCTACAAGTGGGTGGCACACTGTCTACAGGCGGGGCTGTATAGCACTGTCTACAGGGGGCTGTATGGTGAAATCTACAGGGGGCACTATCTATAAGGGGGGATGTGTGTGGCACCTGGAGGGCCCCAGTCAAGAGTTTGCTATGGGGCCCAGTCTTTCCTAGCTACGCCCCTGAATCCGCCCATTCCCTTAATTACCTTGGTCACCCTTCTTTGCACCCGTTCTAGTTCAACCATGTCCTTCTTATACACAGATGCCCAAAATTGTACACAATATGCCATATGTGGTCAGACTAGTGATTTGCATAGAGGCAAAACTATGTTCTTGTCACGAACATCTATGCCTCTTTGTATGCATCCCATGATTTTATTTGCCTTGGCAGCAGCTGCTTGGCACTGGTTGCTATAGGTAAATGTACTGTCCACCAATATCCCCAAATCTTTTTTAGTAGTACTTTTACCCCGTTTTACCATTTAATGCATAATAGTAGAATTTGTTTCCTCTTACATTTATCCACATGAAAATTAATTTGCTATTTCTCTGCCCAAACCTCCAGCTTCCCCAAATCCCTCTGTAGTATTACATGATCCTCCTCTGTGTTAATTACTTTACAGAGCTTAGTATCATCTGCAAATACAGAAATTATACTCTGCAAACCCTCTACAAGGTCATTAATAAACATATTAAAAAGAAGAGGGCCCAATACTGACCCATGCGGAACCCCACTGGTAACTGTGACCCACTCTGAGGATGTACCATTATTAACCACCCGCTGTTTTCTATCACTGAGACAGTTATTAACCAAATTACACATATTTTCCCCCAGTCCAAGCATTTTCATTTTATATACCCATCTTTTATGCGGCACAATATCCAATGCCTTTGAAAAGTCTAGATACACCCCAACCACAGTCTCCAGCTCCAGTCTAGAACTTACCTCCTCATAGAAGCTAATCAGATTGGTTTGACAGGACCGATCCCTCATAAACCTATGCTGTTGCTGCATTAAAAGTTTATTTTGCATTGAGATACTCGAGAGCACAGATGTAGCCAAGTTTATCTTTACTCTGATAACATGCTGCCGGGTGAAATCACCCAACAAAAGCCATTGAAAAGTCATTGAAAAGTCATTGAAAAGGTCAAGTTAAAGTTTCTTGCCACTGAGTATTTAATGCACTAGGAGTCAAGATAAAGATGGCTACATCTGTAGCATCTCTTAGAAAACCCTCAAATATTTTACCCATAATGGAGGTTAAGCTTACAGGTCTACAGTTTCCAGGCTCACTTTTTGACCCCTTTTTGAATATTGGCACCACATTTGCTATGTGCCAGTCCTGTGGAGCAAAACAAAAACAGAAAGATTCCACAGCAATGGACCAAATGCGGGTGCACGCCTCTCTGGGACCTGATCCACGGTTCCTCAAAGTAGACACAGAAAGAAGACAGAGAGGCAGCACTTCCAAAAATAAATAGCAGATTTATTCACCCGTGCAACGTTTCAGTACAGCAGGACCTTTCTCAAGTCCTGTGGAACAGACCCAGTCATGATAGAATCCTCAAAGGCTATGTAAACCTTTGAAAGGCAAAACATTTTATTTAATAGAAAGGTGTATCAGTATGTTTTGTGTAACTTTGTAAATACTTTTTTATCAAAAAAAATAGCTTAACATTTTTATATACAGCCGCTCTGCATTCGCTATACAGAGCAGCTGTATCTTTCACTAAATCCTGCTCCCATCATGTCTGCGGGACTGACAGGTTCAGTGTCGGCGGGTCCTGCATGTCTCTGACACGCAGGATCCACCTGTTATCTATCACATCTAAGATAACTTAGATGTGATAGATTACAGGTGGATTCTGTGTGTCAGAGATACGCACAACCTGCCGACACTGAATCCGTCAGATCCGCGACACTAACGGATTCAGTAAATAGCGCTAGATACAGCTGCTCTGTATGGAGAATACAGAGCAGCTGTAGCTAAAAAAAGCAAAACTAATTTTTAATAAAAAGTATTTACAAAGTTACATAAAACACACTGACACACCTTTTTATTAAAAATGTTTTAATAAATTTGCCTTTCAAAGGTTTACATAGCCCTTAAACATCAGAAATAAAGGTCTGCCTATCTACTTAATTCCTGCAGAACGCGGGGGTGGACCCGGTGATTTGTCTATTTTAGTGTTTTTAAGGCGGCTCTGCACTTCTTCTTGGTTAAGCAGGTGACATTTAATGGAGAATTTACTTTATCCCTAATCATATTGTCTGACTATGGATTTTCCTGTGTAAATACAGTAGAGAAAAAGGTGTTTAATAGATTGGAATTTTCCTCATCCTCATCCACCATTATAAAGAGATTATTTTTGAGAGGGCCAATACTTGATTTTCAGTTTCTTATTATTTATGTATTTGAAAAATATTTTGGGGTAATTTCTACTTTCTTTGGCAGTCTCTCTGTTTCAATCTTTGCTGCCTTTATTTGTCTGTTACACAACTTATGTTTTCTTTATAATCATTTAATACCTCGTCACTACCGTCCTGCTTTAGAAGTATGAACGTTTTCTTTTTATCATTTATTGCCCCCTTACTGTGTTTTTTAACCATAAGGTATATATTTTTCAAAGGACTTTTTTTAAGAGGCTTTTAAAAATGGCCCATTTATAGTTTGTGTATTTTTATTTTTAAAAAGATTTTCCCAGTTTATGTCCTTAACCCCTTTAGGACGCAGCCTGTTTTGGTCTTGTGGTACAGCCGATTTTTTCAAATCTGACATGTGTCACTTTATGTGGTAATAACTCCGGAACGCTTTTACCTATCCAAGCGATTCTGAGATTGTTTTCTCGTGACATATTGTACTTTATGTTAGTGAAAAAATTTGGTCGATAAATTCAATATTTATTTGTGAAAAACGTTACATTTTTGCAAAAATTTGCAAAAATTACAATTTTTCTAAATTTAAATGTGTTTCCTTGTAAAACAGATAGTAATACCACACAAAATAGTTACTAGTTAACATCCCCCATATGTCTACTTTATGTTTTCATAATTTTTTTCACGTACTTTTAGTTTTCTAGGACGTTACAAGGCTTAGAACTTTAGCAGCAATTTCTCATATTTTCAAGAAAATGTCAATAAGCCATTTTTTCAGGGACCAGTTCAGTTCTGAAGTGGTAATGAGGGCCTTATATATTAGAATCCCCCAATAAATCACCCTATTTTAAAAACTGCACCCCTCAAAGTATTCAAAACCACATTCAGAAAGTATTTTAACCCTTTAGGCGTTTCACAGGAATTAAGGCAAAGTAGAGGGGAAATTTACAAATTTCATTTTTTTCAATATTTATTGACCAGATTCTGCAGATTTTAGAAATACCCCACATGTGGCCCTAGTGCCCTAATGGACTGAAGCACCGGCCTCAGAAGCAAAGGAGCAGCTAGTGGATTTTGGGGCCTCCTTTTTTTAGGAATATATTTTAGGCACCATGTCAGGTTTGAGGAGGTCTTGTGGTACCTAAACAGTCGAAACCCCCCAAAAGTGACCCCATTTTGGAAACTACACCCCTCAAGGCATTTTTCTAGGGGTATAGTTAACATTTTGACCCCACAGTTTTTTTGCAGAATTTAGTGGAATTAGTCTGTGAAGATGAAAATCACCTATTTTTCTGTGGAAACATAGAATTTTTTCATTTTTACAAGGAATAAAGGAGAAAATTCACCCCAAAATTTGTAAAGCAATTTCTCCCGATTACGGCAATACCCCATATGTGGTCGTAAACTGATGTTTGGACCCACAGCAGGGCTCAGAAGGGAGGGAGCGCCTTTTGGATTTTGGAGCGCAGATTTTGCTGGATTGGTTTTTAGTGCCATGTCAGGTTTGCAACGCCCCGGAGGGACCAAAACAGTGGAAACCCCCCAAAAGTGACCCCATTTTGGAAACTACACCCCTCAAGGAATTTTTCTAGGGGTATAGTGAGCATTTTGACCCCACAGGATCTTTTTTAGAGCTAAGGTGACCAAAAAACAACGATTTTGGCACTTTCAATTCTTTATTTCTTACAGCGTTCACCGTGCGCAATAAATTACATTTTACTTTATTCTGCTGGTCGGTACGATTACGGCGATACCATATGTGTATAGTTTTTTTTAAAGTTTTGCAGCGTTTGCACAAAAAAATTAAGTTTCTATAAAATAATTTATTTTCTGGGACACGCTATTCTGAGCTGTAACTTTTTTATTTTTTCGTCAAAAAAGCTGTGGGAGGTCTTGTTTTTTTGCGGGACGGGTTGTAGTTTTTATTGGTACGATTTTGGGGTAAATGCGACTTTTTGATCACTTTTTATTCTATATCTTGGGAGGGGTGGTGACCAAGAAATAGCGATGCTGACATAGTTTTCCGTTTATTTTTTTTGCGGCGTTCACCGTGCGGAAAAATTAACATTATGGTTTCATAGTTTGGGTCGTTACGAACACGGTGATACCAAATATGTGTACTTTTTTTTAACGTTTTCATTTTTTCCCTATAATAAATGACTTATTATAGGAAAAAAAACAACTTATTTTTACACTTTTATAAAACATTTTTATTAACTTTTTTTTTACTTTTTGCACTTTATTTTTTTGTTTATTAACTTTTCTTTTACTTTTTACACTTTATTTTTTTGACCTGCAGCTTTGATCGCTGCTAGAATACATTACACTATCTAGGTATTTAAGGGGTTAATTCGCCGAAACCAGCGTCAAAGGACCGCTGGTCGGCAAGAGTGGAGTGTCAGCTGGCGGCGAAAAAACTCAGTAACTGTACGTCCTTGTGCGCTAAGACACTGGCAGCAGGGACGTACAGTTGCGTCCTGGTGCGCCTAGGGGTTAAGGTCATCCCTTAGCCCATGAAAAATGGCTTTTCTGAAGTTTAGTGTTTTTGTAGGTACTCCACCAAACAATTTATTAACCCCTTAATGACTGCCGATACGCCTTTTCACAGGCATTAAGGTCATTAAGGGGCTTTATTCTAGGCCGACCGCCTTTTCACGGTGGCCTAATCATTGTTCTGCACGGGTGTTCCGTGCAGGCTGGAGCTGGGGCTCAGCTGTCGGATAATATAAAAGTTATGGCTCTTGGATAGCAGCGATGCAAAATAAAATTATTTTAGTGTTTTAATTCTGCAAAAGTAGTGAAACATAAAAAAAACTATACATATTTGGTATCGCAGTAATC
The DNA here is from genome assembly GCF_050947455.1 of Rhinoderma darwinii. NCBI lineage: Eukaryota > Metazoa > Chordata > Amphibia > Anura > Rhinodermatidae > Rhinoderma > Rhinoderma darwinii. The sequence continues at coordinate 60,566,367 of NC_134696.1, read as the reverse complement.
GTACCAACCCATAGAATAAAGGTAGTATGTTATTTACGCCGCACAGTAAACGGCGTAAATGTAAAATGCATTGAAGAATGGCTAAATTGCTGTTATTTCATCTCCCACACAAAAAAATGTAATAAAAGTTAATAAAAAAATTCTATATACCCCAAAACAGTGCCATTGAAAAATACAACTCATCCCTCAAAAAACAAGTCCTCATACAGTTATGTCCACATGAAAATAAAAAAGTTATAGCTCTTTGAACGTGAGTCCGATGAAGAACGAAAAAAATTGCTTGGTCATTGGGTCCCAGAATGCATGCAGGGGGAAGGGGTTAACCCCTTCCCGCACCTTGACGTAACTGCACGTCGATGTGTGCAGTAAGTTTGCGCACCTTGACGTGCAGTTACGTCTGTGCTTTGACAGTTAACCGCCGCGCGGCACTACACCGCAGCGGCGGTTAACTGTGCAGGGTGTCTGCCCTGCATTCCCCGTTACCAATCAGCGGCCCATCGCCGCTGATTTCGGCAGTTAACCCCTTAATTGCGGCGTTCGATTTTGAAGGCCACAATTAAGGTGTTTAGCGCCGATCGGCAGCCCCCACGTGAAATCACGGGGGCTGGCGATGGTACCCATGGCAACCGGACGCTAGACAATGGCTTCCGGGCTGCCGTGTACAGAAGCCTATGAGGACCAGCCGGAGGGTGGTCGTCGTAGGCTTCCTGTCAGAGTGACTGTCACGTCACAATGACAGTTGGCATGCATTACACTACGTAGGTAGTGTAATGTATTCCAGCAGCGATCAGAGCTGCAAGTCTAAGTGTCCCCTAGTGGGACAAGTGAAGAAAGTAAAAAAAAGAATAAAAATGTTTTAAAAAAAGCGTAAAAATAAAAGTTATAAGTGACATAAACAAGAACTGCTTTTTTTTCCTATAATAAGTCTTTTATTATAGGAAAAAAATGAACACGTAAAAACAAAGTACACATATTTGGTATCACCGCGTTCGTAACGACCCCAACTATAAAACTATAATATTATTTTTCCCGCATGCTGAACACTGCAAAAAAAAATAAACGAAAAACAATGCCAGAATCACTGTTTTTTGGTCACCACCCCTCTAAAAATATGCAAAAAAAAGTGATCAAAAATTTGCATGTACGCCAAAATAGTATCAATACAAACTACAACCCGTCCCGCAAAAAACAAGCCCTTACACAGCTTTTTTGACTGAAAAATAAAAAAGTTATGGCTCTCAGAATATGGTGACACAAAAAATAATTTATTTTCTAAATAAGTTATTATATTGCGCAAACGCTGCAAAACATAAAAAAACCTATATACATATGGTATCGCCGTAATCGTACCGACTCGCAGAACAAAATATAATGGTCATTTATAGCCCAGGGTAAACGCCTTAAAAATAAATAAAAATCATTGTCAGAATTGATGGTTTTTGGTCACCTGGCTTGCCGAAAAATTGAATAAAAAGTGATCAACAAAATCGCATGTACCCCAAAATGGTACCAATGAAAATTACAGATTGTCCCGCAACAAATAAGCCCTCACGCAGCTCCGGTGGTGAAAAAATAAAAAAAGTTCCGGCTCCCAGATTATGGCGATGCAAAATGTGCAGAGCGTTCCAAAAGCGGATAGGATCGGGTGCCATTTATAAGTGCGACACTGGCCACATATCTGCGGATTATTATTTATTTACCCCATTATTATACCCTCTTATTATGCCCTGATGTACTCTGCCCAGCCTACATATGCCCCCACATTATAAACTGAAATAACAGCAAAACGCCAGAGCTACTACCAAGCAAAATCTGCGCTCCAAGCAAATGGCGCTCCCTCCCTACAGCGTGCCCAAACAGCCGTTTACGTCCACCGATATGGCATCGCCATACCCGGGAGAACCCGGTTAATATTTTATGAGATATTTGTGGCACAAACTGGGCACAACATATAGTGCACTAAAATGGCACATCAGTGGAAAATTGTAATTTTCACTCTGCACCATCCGCTGCACATTAAACCCTTCACGCACCATGACTTAATAGCATGTCGTGGTGTGGGGGGTGATAAATGGAGCGTCTCACGCGCTGAGCCCGCGCCATACGCTGCGGGTGTCAGCTGTGTATTACAGCTGATACCCGGGACTAATGGACAGAAACAGCGATCACGCTGTTACAGGAGCCTGTAAAAGTGACAATAAATTGCAATACATTAGTATTGCAGTGTATTCTACCAGTGATCTAACGATTGCTGGTTCAAGTCTCCTAGGGGGGACTAATAAAAAATTACAAATAACAAAAGTAAATAGTTATTATTAGTGGAAAAAATGAAATAAATATTTAAAGTCCAAAAATAATCCCTTTTCACAATTTTTCTCTAAAGTAAAGTAAAGTAAAGTAAAAAAAAAATACACAAAATTGGTATCGCTGCATCCGTAAAAGTCCAAGCTATTATAATATACAATTATTGAACTCGCACGGTGAACGCCGTGAAAAATAAATAATTTTAAACTGCAAAATCGCAGTTTTTTGGTCACCTTGGCTCTACCAAAAAATGTAATAAAAAGTGCTCAAAATGTCTCATGTACCAAAAAATGGTACCAATAAAAACTACAGCTCGTCTCGCAAAAAATAAGCCCTCACACCACTCTATTGACGGAAAAAAGTTGTGGCTCTCGGAAAGCGGGGAGGAAAAAAGAAAAAGAAAAAAGCAAAACATGGATCAGTTCGGAAAGGGTTGATTACTTTCTAATGAAAAAACATTTATAACCACATGTGAGATATAGCCGTACTCGGCAGAAATTGCTTTACAAATGTTGGGGTGCATTTTCTCCTTTATCCTATGTGAAATTGAAAAAATTCAACATTTTACTGGAAATAATGTTGATATTAATTTTCACGGCCTAATTCTAATAAAGTCTGCAAAAGACGTGTGGGGCCTAAATGCCCACTATACCCCTAGATATATTCCTTAAGTGGTGTAGTTTTGAAAATGGGGTTACTTTTGGGGGGCTTCCACTGTTTCGGTCTCTCAGTGGCTTTGCAAATTCGACATGACACCCAAAAACTATTCCAGCTAAATTTGAGCTCCAAAAGCCAAATAGCGCTCCTTCCCTTCTATGCCCCGGTGTGGGTCCAAACAGAAATTTATTACCACATATGGGGTATTTATGTAATCAGGAGAAATTGCTTTACATATGTTGGGGTGTTTTTTCTACTTTATATTTTTGTAAAAATTTAACATTTCACAAAAAAAGTAGATTTTCATCTTCACATACTAATTCAAATAAATTTAGAAAAAAAACTGTGGGTTAAAAATGCTAACTATACCCATAGATAAATTCCTTGAGGGATATAGTTTCCAAAATGGGGTCACTTTTGGGGGGTCTTTACTGTTTTGGTACCACAAGACCTATTCAAACCTGACATGGTGCATAAAATCTATTCTAAAAAAAGGAGGCCCCAAAATCCACTAGGTGCTCCTTTGCTTCTGAGGCCGGTGTTTCAGTCCATTACCGCACTAGGACCACATGTGGGATATTTCTAAAAACGGCAGAATCTGTTCAATAAATATTGAGTTGCATTTCTTGTGTAAAACCTTCTGTGGTACAGAAAAAATGTATTACAAATACATTTTCGAAAAAAAAAATGAAATTTGTAAATTTCACCTCTACTTTGCTTTAATTCCTGTGAAACGCCTAAAGGGTTAAAACACTTTCTGAATGCTGTTTTGAATACTTTGAGGGTTGCAGTTTTAAAAATGGGGTGATTTATGGGGACTTTCTAATATATAGGGCCCTCAAAGCTACTTCAGAACTGAACTGGTCCCTGAAAAAATAGGCTTTTGAAATTTTCTTGAAAATATGAGAAATTGCTGCCAAAGTTCTAAGCCTTGTAACGTCCTAGAAAAATAAAAGAATGTTCAAAAAACGATGCAAACATAAAGTAGACATATGGGAAATATAAACTAGTAAGTATTTTGTGTGGTATTACTATCTGTTTTACAAGTAGATACATTTAAATTTAGAAAAATGCAAATTTTTGCTACTTTTCTCTAAATCTTGTTTTTTTTTACAAATAAATATTGAATTTATCGACCAAATTTTTTCCCTAACATAAAGTACAATATGTCACGAGAAAACAATCTCAGAAACACTTGGATAGGTAAAAGCATTCCGGAGTTATTACCACATAAATTGACACATGTCAGATTTGAAAAATCGGCTTCGTCCTGAAGGCCAAAACAGGCTCAGTCCTGAAGGGGTTAAAGGATACATCAAAACGTATTATGTTGTGGTCACTATTTCCTAGGTGACCCCCAACCTGTACTTTTGATATCCTGTTTTGCCTATTTGTTAAAATTAGGTCTATAAGTGCCCCCCACCATTCATATTATTGCAACTTGTATAGGCTCCCTGTGATATTGCCTCCACCAAAAACGCATTCTGAGGGCTACATCGCTGCATATAGTATATAAGACCCTCAAGTGACTATTCTACTATCCCCCTGTTTAATATAGGCAATGTAAGTAGATGCTGGCTGCGTCCTTTGTACAGGAGACAAACACCAAACTGGCCATTAGTGGCCCGGCCGACCCCTTTATGGGAATGAAATGTGGGGGTGACCTTATTTTATGTAGAATACCTATGAAGACATATATAGACAACAATACTAGAAGTGTAAATAACCATAGTACAAGTAAAGCACTAACCAATATCCAAAAAATATCTTTATTTGGAAAATATTTAAAAACATACATAGACCATCAAATACAATATAAAACAACACATAATAAAAATGTGGTAGTGGTATCTAGGAGCAACAAATGTATCATATTATACATCCATTTAATCAAACAGTGTATTGTCAAGGTATTGACAATACTGTACAAGAATACCTCAACAGTTAACGGTATACTAAATATGTACATACTGGACAAAAAATACAAATGACCGTGTCAGAGAGACTGATCCAAGATATATAAAATTAGGATCAGATCCATGTCAAATACCAACCCATATTCTGCATGTCTGCCCCTAAATGAGTCCACCACAGTCCACACCAAGACACCCCGACGTACGTTTCGCCGTCAGCTTTTTCAAGGGATGCTTTACTTGTACTATGGTTATTTACACTTCTAGTATTGTTGTCTATATATGTCTTCATAGGTATTCTATATCCAGTATTGACGTATATGGATGTTATTGCTGAAACAGGTTTTCTGTCTGGCCTGGACTTTATAGGTATTGATGTTATTTTATGTAGGACCTGCTTAATTTTGAATAACTATGACATGTATTACATGAACTGGTTCTTGAAAATTTTCGATCTACTGAAGACAGAAAACATGCAATAGTGGTCGGGAGCTATGAATTCAATTTTGAAGAAATAAAAACAGGAAGGGCTCAATTAAGAACATATAGTTTTTGAATATTAGACTAATATCTTAAAGAGAACCTTTCTCCTGCCCATACATGTGCACCTGAGTGCACCATGTAATAGGCAGTGCTGCACAAACTCTGTCTCACTTTAAAAAAAGATTCTAGCCTCCTCCGTTATTTCACACAACCTTTCCTTCACTGTCTGACAAGAGCTGGAAAGAGGATAGTGTGTGCGTGCACGCACGCACAGCTCCACCATGGAACAGAAGAGGAGAAGAAGAATGTGAATTCTTCTTCTGTTCCGTGGTGGCGAGAGTATCATCGGCAGCAGCGTCAGAGCTGTGCGCGCATGCGTTCGGGTGTGCACGCTCTCACTCTCTCATGTGATCTCGCGAGAGAGATCACACAGCACAAGCCACTGTAACACTGTCTGTAGCTGATTGGACAGTCTCACAGCGATAAGTGACACGCCACCATGCAATTTACACGCCCCATTGACAGTTCAGGGAGTTATTTACATTCCGGGGGCCAAATATGATGGCACAGATATCTAAATAACGGAGGAGGCTAGGAAAAATTACATGGTGCACTCAGCTGCACATGTATGGGCAGGTGAAATGTTCTCTTTAAAGCTTAGTGTTGACCCTATCTCTACTGAGTACAGAATTACAAATAAAAAAAATAATGCTCCAGGTGTTACAAACATTTTTAACATTTCAGGTGTCACTTATCACAAGGTATATATAGCTTAGATGACGTAAATTATTTATTTATAGAGAAAAGAAGAGGAAGAAGAAAAAAGCTGAACCTGTTTTGGTGGATTTTTGTGTACAATACAGGTTTTAGCTGAGTTTGTTTTTTTTGTTTGAAGAACTGGGGGAATTACATTGTTGACAAAGACTCATTTTTTTCATCATGACTTTTAATTCCATATAGCACGATGATCTGACCACCATGTGAGGTTAATGTTCAGATTCACAACACAAACTACAAATGCCTTATCACTATCTGTAACGCCTCTCACCGGAGAAGTGGATCCACTAAGCTGCAATTGATTTGGCACTGGCTTGCCCAGGGGTGTGGAGTCTAAGTATTCTTCCTGTTCTTCACCCTAAAATCTTGCAAAGAGGCATGGATTCCCAGGACGTAGTCTCCAGAATAGTCACCAATTGACGGCGGATGACGGAGAATTTGTCGTTAATTCAGGAACAAAGCCGGGGGTCATCAGTGGATAAGCAGTCAGGATGTAGCAAGCCGGAGGATGAGACAAAATTGTAGTCAGGAGTCAGGCCAGGAGTCGATACCAAGAAAACCACAAGAACCAGATGATAAATCCAAAGGGCAAGACAGAAGCGTAATCCAGAAAAAAAAAGCTGAGGTCAAGCACAGAGTCAGTATTTAGGAACAGAGTAAAATGGCATTAGGCACCAAAGCAAAACACAGGATGTACCTTGATCTGCAGGCAAGGGATCCATGGATGCCTCTCCTGTACATAGGTCATCAGGTCTGACGTCATCACTGACCATCGGTCGCCATGGCAAGCCGACTGGCGGAAAGGAGCAGGAAGCCGTGGCATGACTAAGGAGAGGCAGTAGAGGAAGAGATATCCTGTTGCCTAGCAATCGGACGCGGCCGACACTTCGGAGGTTAATGGAAAAGTAATTATGTTGTTTATACTTATTGTCTTAAATGAAGGCACCAGACCATTTTGATTGAAATATACCTTAACTGATAAAATGATGTGATAATCATTAACCTTTCTATTACCTTCAGGTATAAAAATGCATAGAGACTTTTTAAGCTACAGTACATAGAGTACACATGCCACGCCCTAAAAAACAGATTCCAAGGAAGTCATTTTTTTGAGTCTTTTATAACAACAATATTTACAACTGCTCGTAGACATTAGAACAATGGTCCTCCTTTATCCAATCACAGTGCATCTTTGATTTTTTTCAATTTAAGAAATAAAATAAGGTAAAAATGTGTTTAAAGAAATATATTTTTCAAATATTAAAGGGGTTGTCTCCTCAAAGACATTTGTGGCATATCCATAGGATATGACACCAATTTCCAATTGCCAGGGAAGAGCAGTGTCACATCTGCTGTTGGCTCCGTTCGGCTTTTTCCAGGGCGGTCACATTGACATTAATGGCCGTCCATGTAGTTGCGCATAAAAAGCTGTCTTGTTTCCAAGACATTTTCTTTTTATCATAGTAGATTCTAAATGGACACTAACTTTCATACAACTTATGCTAATATATTAGTGTACCTGACATATATAAACGTTGTAATTGACTTGTACTGGTTTAATCCATGCAAATTCTGTATGAAGTTACTGCCACAAAGTGTCTCCATTCCTGTTATCTTCTCCCCACCCCCTGTTGTCAAGCAAGACCCATCCAAAAATGTTTCCCTAGTTACAGAGCAGAGAAGACGGACTGCAGGAAGTTGGGGTGTGTCCCTTCGCTGCCTGCCCATTGAAGTCTATGGGGGTGGAGAAGGAGAAGAGAGCAGAGTAAGAGATACACAAACACACTGCCCATAGAAGTCTATGGAGTGCGGAGTGGTACAAAAGGAGGGAGCAGAGAAATACACAGACACACTGCCCATAGACATCTATGAAGGAGCAACAGAGGAGGTAGCAGAGTGAGAGCGATACAGACATGCTGCCCATAGAAGTCTATGGTGAGAAAAGCAGGAGGAGGGAGAGCGAGCAGAAACAGGCACGTCACCCATACAGGTCTATAGAGATGGGAGGAGGAGCAGGAAGGTGGAGAAGAAGCAGAGACACACATAAGCTACCCAAAGAATTCTATGGAGAGGAAAGGGGGGAGCAGATGCAGGAAGACATAGACACAGACATGCTGCCTGTACAAGTCTATGGAGAGTGGATGGGGGAGCAGGAGGAGGAAGAAGAGTGACAGAGTGACAGATATACTACAGAGTGAAGAGTGACAGAGTCACAGCTATACTACTTGTACTTCTATATAATGTCCTCCATGCTGCTGCATCTATATATATATGTGATAGATAGAGATAGGAAAGCAGCATTCTCTTGTTCTTTATGTGTGCAGTGTTTAGAAGACATGATAGCAGTTAAGCGCTATCCACTAGTTTAGAGACAACTGGGAATTAGAGATGGAGCATTCAAAAGGGAAAACTGCTTTAACAAAAATTCAGAATACAAGTAATATAATGGCCAGAAATAGTATTTTTCCTAATGTACACAATTATGATAGCTTAGAAGTCACCTAAAAAGTTAGGTACACTTTAAGTACCTTCTGTATTATTAGACTCTAGCTTTGACTTACCAAAATTGCCTACTCTAATGTACAAAAAAAAACACCAGTTTCCTTTAGGTCTCAGACCTCAGGAGGATCTGACAAGCCTCTGAATAAATTTGCCGCATCTTTGCCTGTTCGTGCATCAGAAAATAAAATCTATGCCTACAATGAGCAGGCAAAGAGTTGCACTATAATTTACTCCAATTTCTGGTGTAAATTCTAGTAAATATGTTGGTCCAGGGGAGGTCACGCCTCTTCCCGCTAAACCCTGACAACTTTTTTCGTCACTTATGAATAGAGATGAGCGAACTTATGAAAAGTTCGGTTCGGCTGGTTCGCCGAATTTCACGAAAAAGTTTGATTCGGACCAAACTAGTTCTGACCGAACCTGTAATTTCCGTGCGCCGAGCATGGTACTGTCCAGGGTGCTGAAAGAGATAATGGGCTGCACTAACTCTTTCAGCAACCTTGACAGTACCATGCTCGGCGCGCGGAAAATACAATTTTAATGTAATAAAAAAATAAATAAATACGTTCATACTTACATTCCTCCTGTACGGCCTCCAGCGATGACGTTTCATCCATGTCGCCGCTGCAGCCAATCACAGGCTGTAGTGGCGGTCACGCACGTCACGTGACCACCTCTGCAGCCAATCACAGGCTGCCGCGGCCTCTGCAGCCAATCACAGGCTGCCGCGTCAGGAAAGAAGGTCGGACTGGAGGAAGAAGAGGGACTCGTCACCAAGACAACGACCGGGTACGTATGAAATGCTTTTTATTTTATTTTTAATCAGCAGCCTCTTTTCTCTATCAGTGATTGATAGAGACAAGTGGTTGCCGATTAGTATAATATTTTTGTAATGTTTTTTTTGCCCGCCCGGGTTCGGTCAAAACATGTTCGGCCAAACCCGATGAAGTTCGGATTCGCTGCGAACCGAACTTTTCGCGATGTTCGGACCGAAACCGGGTTCGGTTGTCCTGGTTCGCTCATCTCTACTTATGAAATGTGGGAGAAACGTAAAATGGTAAAAAGTCACAAATTATTGCGCAAATATGGTGTGTGCCATAATTTGTGACTTTTTACCGCCACAGAAGTGGTGCAAAGCCATTAATGAATGCCCCCCCTTAATACACATAATACAGTTATCTCCCCCATAAATATACATTGGCCAAGTATGCATCTTTTACGCCATAAGAAGAGGGGATTAAGCTACTTTCCAACACATCTGTCAGCACTTATATCCCATTGGATTAAAGCAATAAGCATGTTAAAAATTCAGCATGCCCAAACCTTGTTCCCCCTGACATTGGATACTTAGCCAATCCAGCTGCCGTAGACCAGGGTACTATACACATTAGAAATTAACAGGATCCACTGACATTTATCTCTTGTGTGTGGCCAGCATTAGAACACTTATAACGCATACATGTTCTTAACAAATGCAAATACATATCACAGACGACACAGAAAAGTATCTTAAGCTGACCAAACATTTTAAGATTCTCTCAGATCCGATGTGTTGCATACATAATTTGATATTTCTATTGATATGGACAATTGTTCTCAAATAAAATGATAAAATGTGTGTGTTTTGTGGGAAACTGTATCTTTGCATTGCCTTATAAGGAAGCCACATAGCGGACTGCAGGTGTAGCATGGTAAGGCAGCTTGACGGGGGTTTAAGCTAGGTCAAGTTAGGGGGCAAGGGTTAACGGAGTTCAAAGGGGACAGTAACAGTAAGGGGTCTGTTACTTTAAAGAAGGTCATGGAAAAGCCAAGGTGGAGGTTATATGTCAGGTGAGGGAGTGTGGGGGGGGGGGGGAACTACGGGGAGGCCCCTTGTACAGTGATTATAAGAAGGGGCTGCAATGGAGTTAGTCATCCTTTGTAGGCACCAGAATAGTGAGTGTAGGATCTTACCTGTATCCAGGGTCATGGAAGGCTTCATGGATCAATTGCCTGTTTATCTGGACAGATTTCGGTTGTTGCCCATTCATTGGAATAATACCAAAAAAGTGTCTAAGCCAAAACAATCATACAGACCAAATAGTCCCAAAACGTTTTTTTTATTATTATATAATCTTTATTAGTCCAAAAATTTGGACAAACTCCCCCCCTACAAATATATACAAAAAGATAAAAAAAACATATAATTAAAAACAGCCTCAGGTGAAAAAGACCACCATGGGCAAAATCAGATTATTACCAATGCACAGTCTATGTATCAATACTTGTCCACCAAGGAATCAATGTCTAGAATAAGATCCCAGATATTGTAACCACAGAATGTATATGGCCAAATGCAAAAATAGTAATTCAATTACTTGTGGCTGACATGATGGTAGATGAGGTGTCTCCTCAGGTGAAACTTCCATCTACCATCATGTCAGCCACAGGTAATTGAATTACTATATTATCTGGGATCTTATTCTTATTCTTATACATGTGACTTAGTATTAAAGGGGTTTTTCAGTCCCAAAAAATTGATGGCCTATCCTGAGGATAGGCCTTCAATAGCAATTTGGTCAGGGTCCAACTCCTGGGACCCCTGCCGATCAGCTGTTTTGAAGGGGATGCAGCATTCATACGAGCGCTTCTTCCCCTTCATTTCTACTTGCCACTGTGATTGTTCGACACATATTTAGCGGCGATTTACAGGTATTGCAGCCTTCTTCTCCCATTCACCTTTTTAGAACGTATTATTTTGTGCAAGATTATTGGGTGATGATGGTTTTGTATTTTGTTGGACTATTGCATGAGCAAGGCGTATTTCTTGGTAAAGCAAGCTCTGATGGGATGTCGTAAAGGTCGCTTGCGAGTGGATTTGCGGTGACCGATGTTGTTTAAAATATTAGAATTCTTGGGTGAATGTGTGTCTAGGGTGTGTTTATTAGTGTACGAGTGTTTGCTGTTCAGGGTGGCTTTCTTCTTCATATTGTTTGGCGCATTTCAGATATTTGAATTAATGGACAGATTTAAAAACCGTGAAGGGGGTTTGTTGTGGCGCGATGTGCGTTTGTTGCCACAATCAGTGAGGTATTGTTTGCGCCAGTCCAAAATGGAAGAGATGGGTCGGGGGTCTGGATCAAGCTGCCTGGTGCTCTAGTTTGCCCGCTGCAGTGTGTTCTGGAATTCTTGGAGATGCATTCGGTGTTCCAGGGGCCGTTGTTAGATGGTTCTTTCTTGTCTCAGTATCAATTTGTGGCTGTTTTCTGCAGATGTTTGGAGTTGTGAGGCTTGTCCAGGGCTGATTTCAGTTATCATTCGTACAGGATTGGTGCTGCAACTGAGGTGGCGTGTTGGGGTGTGGGTGCCGACGCTATTGTGAGTATTGGGGAGGTTTCGTTTATATATTCACTTGTTATAGTTTTGTTATTGGGGGTGTTGATCTATATCGAGGTGTTTGGTGAGTATCTTGTTTTAATGTCTTTCAGATCATAAGCCTTGCCTGATCTGGATCGTTGGCCATTCCAACATATTCTGAGGGGCATTAGAAGCTGATGTTAGGAGGAATGGCCGATGGTTGGGCTTAGGTAAGGATGTGGCTTTGGTGCGGTGGATTGGGGTGCAGGGAACGTTGTGAAGCCGATAGTTACAAGAGGTGCAGTTTCATGCTGCTTTGGATAGGCCCCCTGACGTGTTGGTTGTGCATGCGGGTGGGCAATCATTTGGGTATGCGTCCGTCTCGAGAATTGATACGGGACGTGAAGTTGGATATGTTGCGCATGTTGGCTACTTTGCCTGGCATGATGATTGTTTGGTCTGATATAGTGGAGCGGAAAGTGTGGAGGGGGCGAGGTCGATTGTCGGCTTGAATAAGGCGAGGGTGAAAGTTAATAAGGAAGTTGCTCGCTTTGTGAAGATGAATGGGCGTATTGTGCGTGCCACAAGGATTAGGAGGGAGATGGTGCAGAGATTTTGAGGAGTGATGGTGTGCATCTCAATGCCATTGTTATCAATTTGTGGTTTTCGTCCTTGCAGGAAGGTATTGAGACAGCGATTCAGGTTTGGAGGGATTAATATTTGTAAGATGTCACACTTTTTCTTCTTTGGCAGTTAAAGGGTCTTTGGAGGCAAAATATTTGGAGGAAATAGACAGGATCATTTGAAGGATGGAGGATTTAAAGCTGTTTATGGTACAGCTACAAGTTTGGACTCCTGGTGGTGGTTTATGGCCTCAGGAGGTTAAAAAGTGCAATGCCTTTAAGTTGGGTGCCCTTGGGTCAGGTGTAGGCAGCTTGTGTAGAAGGTCATACGAGTGCACTAAAATTTTCTGTGGAATGATGGTCGGAAAAGGTTGAGAATGCCTCCAAGTACTCTTTCTGTAAGAATCGGGATTGTTAATGTTTAATGCACTGTGATGCTTATGTTCATTTTTTTTATTTACAAATGTTATTTATATGTTTTGATGGTATGTGGCAAGGAGAATAAAATGGACTGTAGTGGCATTTTTCAACCACAAAATTCAGTGTCTGTTGTTATTTTAGGTGACAGGTTAAGAATAGTTTTGGTAGGGATGCTTAATTAACCCCTTCAGGACTGAGCCTGTTTTAGCCTTGTGAACACAGATGATTTTTTCAATGTGACGTGTTAATTTAAGTGGTAATAACTTTGGAATGCTTTTACCTCTCCAAGCGATTCTGAGTTTGTTTTCTCGTGAAATATTGTACTTTATGTTAGTGAAAAAAATTGGTCCATAAATTCAATATTTATTTGTGAAAAATAGCAGAATTTTGAGGAAATGTGCAAAAATTAACATTTTTCTAAATGTAAATGTATCTGCTTGTAAAACACATGGTAATACCACACAAAATAGTTACTAATTAACATTTCCCTTATGTCTACTTTATGTTTGCATTGTTTTTTGAACATCCTGATTATTTTTCTAGGACGTTACAAGGCTTAGAACTTTAGCAGCAATTTCTCACATTTTCAAGAAAATTTCAAAAGGCTATATTTTCAGGGACCAGTTCAGTTCTGAAGTGGCTTTGAGGGGCCTATATATTAGAAACCCGTCCCATTTTTTAGGTTTTACCCGAGAAATGCAACCAAATATTTATTGCCCAGATTCTACAGTTTTTAGAAATATCCCACATGTGGCCCTAGTGTGCTAATAAGGATTATATATTTCGATAAAATATATATATTTAAAAACTGGATATTTTATGGAGAGCACTCCTTGATAAGAAGAAAAGGCAGATAGGTACTGGTCAGCTGATTTATTGTGCAACACAGGGTGGGCAACGCGTTTCAACGCAGAACATGCGTCTTTGACAGGCCTATTCCTATTCAAGTAAATAACTCATAAAAGAATAAAGTAACGTTAAAACCAAGCACACCATTGTTTTTCTTGTGAAATTCTCGATAAGTTTGATGTGTCACATGACCCTCTTCCCATTGAAAAAACGAAAGTTGGATACAAAATGGCCGACTTCAAAATGTCCGCCATGGTCAACACCCAGCTTGAAAAGTTTCCCCCCTCCCATATACTAATGTGCCACAAACAGGAAGTTAATATCACCAACCATTCCCATTTTATTTAGGTGTATCCATATAAATGGCCCACCCTGTATTATAACTGTTAGTGTGATGCTGATAGTCACTCTGACAGGAAGCCTGTGGCTGGTCCTCATAGGCTTCCATGCATGGCAATCCTGGAGGCCATTCTATGGCCTCCGATTGCCATAACAACCAGCGGCAACACCTGCTCTTGATCCCGGGAGAAAGTTTGTTGCTACAACAAACTTTCCCTGCAATGTCACATGATCGGGACCTGAACCAATCAGGTCCCAATCATATCTCCAGGACCAGAGGCAGGTGTTAACAGTGCAATCTGGGTGTCAGCGCCATTCTGAGACACCCTATAGCTCTGTTAACACTAACCGTGAATTCACATTGGCGCTGCACAGAGCCCAGCAAGCGCTGACGTGAATTTACATTGAGCGGTCGGGAAGCGGTTAAATAAACAATGTCTTAAATCCCTCCAGTCAAGTATTTCTCTCAGACAATAGTAAAGTGAGTGCAATAATCGTAGCATTTACCACTAATGATCAAGACAATGATTATTAATGATAAGTGTTCTGATTGTTCCTGCTCTTTTTCGCACCATAGTAGTTTAACCTTTTACAATTATTAACAATAATCTTTACTATGGATAGCTAAACTCAACCTTTTTTTTATTAGGTAGTGGAGGAAATCTCAGAGGCCATAGAAAACTTTTATAATCATAGTCTCTCAAGTAATTTGTCTCTAAGCTGTTAGCTGATATATGGTTCAAAGTAGATCTAAGCTGGATCCTCCCTCTATTCTGATTTTGGACAATCTAAGGGTCCCTTTACATGGAAAGATATCCAGTAAATGTAGCGCACCGACCTGAATGGGAGACCGCTGTAATACTGTAGACCGCCTATACAGGTGTGTCGGGGATTCACACTGTGAGCAGTAAAGACAAAAAGGGGGAGCACTGAGCGCTGTGGTCCTTTCTAAACAGCTTTTTCGGCGGGGGTGCTAGGAGTCAGACCCCCAACCGATGAGATATTGATGACCTATCCAGAGGATAGGCCATAAATTTCTTTGGACTGAAAAAAACCCTTTGAATATTACATTTGTCTGTTAGATCATGCAACATTTAAACATTTTTCAATTGGATTTTTTTTTTTTTAAATATGCTCTTGGGGCTAGATATTACTGTTACATAGTTGGTGCTGTTTTTATTTCCAGTCAGAACATCCACCTTATATGTATAGTGCCGGTGAGAAGAAGCCACTTCTATTGGACCAATTCTTACCAGCCAGTGGGGCTGAGCTACTAGACATGTGTGTCCATTAAATGACAAAAATGTTGGCTGCATTCAGAAGCTACTAAGGGGTGCTTAATGCATAATGTTTCACTGTATTATTGAGTTTAATGTATAAGCAGTATGCGATAAGCTCCTAAGCTCCGCCTAGTGGTGACTGCAGGCAGTCAGATTTATATAAATTAACTCTATTGGGGGAATTTATCAACCTTTTCATGCCAGTGTTCTGGCGTAGGAAAGTCACTCAGGCTCTCTCAGTGAGCTGCAGCATGCATGAGCCACAGCATGCTAAGGGAGCCTGAGAGGAACCGGCAGGGGGAAGAACAGCGGTGAGGTGTGTGTATACGTTTTTTAATTTTATGTCAGAAGAGAAGGGGCTAATGGATAGCGCACGGTCGTGAACATTGCGCCACAATTGTGAAACACTGTAGCCAAATGAGGCAACACATTTATGAAGATGCGTTCGACTCTTAATAAATGTGTCGCATCTTACTCCATGTTTCTTTATATTGAGTGGCTTTTGAAACGCCAGTCTAAACATAATTTCCCCTATGTCTTTGCAGCTCCAACAGCTATAAATATATAATAAGCAATGAATCAGCACAGAATGTTAAGACTAAAGATCATGTGGACATTCACTTTAAGGCATAGTTTCTTTCTTATTTTACAATGGTAAAGATATGCAACTGAACAGGCATACAGTTGCAAACATCTACAGTATATATATTTAATTTTTATTTTTTTGGGGCTTTTTCAAATCTATATGTATAGAAACCAACTTTACGTTTGATACTGTACTGCATAAAAGGTTGGTATATAAAATTAAAATGTTGGGACTGGGGGGAAAATATCTGTAATGTGGTTAACAACTAGCTCAGTAATAGAAAACAGAGGGTGGTTGTAAATGGTAAAGACTCAGAGTGGCTCGCAGTTACCAGTGGGGTTCCACGGGGGGGGGGGGGCAGTTTTGTGCCCTCTTCTTTTTAATATGTTTATTAATTACCTTGTAGGGGGTTTACAGAGTATAATTTCAGTATTTGCAGATGATACTAAGCTCTGTAAAGTAATCAACACAAAGGAGGATAATGTAATACTACAGAGGGATTTGGGGAAGCTGGAGGGTTGGGCAGAGAAATGGCAAATTAAGTTTAATGTGGATAAACGTAAGGTTATGCACTTGGGCCGAGGAAATACATTTTACAATTATGCATTAAATAGGGATTTATTCTGATTGCCATATTTGAAGTATGGGAGGAATTTTGTCCATAATAAGGAAAATGAGATACACCTCATGGGGGTTTTGACTTCCTCTGGCTCAGTACAGTAGAATCATCGGTTGGACTTGATGGACCTGTGTCTTTTTTCAACCTTATCAACTATGTAACTATATATAAAAACCTCAAGCTACACCATCTCCATTTTCCACACTTAACCCCTTAAAGACACAATTTTTTTTCAAATCTGACATGTGTCACTTTATGTGGTAATAACTTTGATGTATCCAAGCGATTCTGAGATTGTTTTCTCGTGCCACGATGTACTTTATGTTAGTGGTAAAATTTGGTCTATATATTCTGTGTTTATTTTTGAAAAACATCAAAATTCGTAGAAAATTTGCAAAAATTAGAATTTTTCTAAATTTGTATGTATTTGCTTGTAAGACAGATAATAATACCATTTAACAGTTCCCATATGTCTACTTTATGTTGGTATCATTTTTTAAAAGGCTTTTTTTTATTTTTCTAGGACGTTACAAGGCTTCTAACTTTAGCAACAATTGCTCAAATTTTCAAGAAAATTTCAAAAGGCTATTTTTTCAGAGGCCAGTTAAGTTTTGAAGTGGCCTTATATATTAGAAAGTCCCCATAAATCACCCCATTTTAAAAACGATATCCCCAAAGTATTCAAAACAGCATTCAGAAAGTTTCTTGACCCTTTAGGCGTTTCACAAGAATTAAAGCAAAGTAGAGGTGAAACCCAGCTGTGATGGCACTGGCTCAGCTTCTGAGCCAGCTCCCTCACATACACGTTCTCAAGGAGCAGTGATTGGTTCGTCTGCTGTGACTGACCAATCACAGCGATCGCCGCTGTGATTGGTCCCCTGCCGTCTTACTGTGCCAATCAACTGTCATAAACAGTTGATAGCACAGTTCTGTCACCTTGTCCTTTGACAGGGTGACAGTTGTTTGACACACCAGTTTAAGGCGCCGAGACCTGGTGCTGTAAGGGGTTAAACTAAAGAATATTTTCATACAATCCACTCCAAACTACTGCAAAATACTGATCTCTTCCATCTATTTCCTGAACAGAGGAATATGGGAAATAGTGAATGGCTTCAACAGCCAGGATTTCTATTGTTTACTCACTTGCACAAGGTATAAGGACTCCCGTCCTGGAGTTGAAATGTACCTCAAACTCCTTTTTCACTTATTTTCATAAATTATAAGGAGTCAAGACATATTTACTTCCACTGCTGGTTACTATAGAAGTCTCTTTTAAAGGTGCTTAATGCCCTTTCTTGTAGAATGAGTTAAAAGCACGTTCTACAATGGAGTACAGGTAAGTTCTACAGGTATCCTGTAGTTATGGCTTATGCAGAATCCTAACCTGTAAACAGTTCTAAGGGATGATCTCAGGGGCTGAGGCTGAGGGGTGTTTATTTACATGCAAATTGTTCGCCTAAGGGTATGTTCACACGCAGTGAGCAAACACTTCTGAAAATACGGAGCTGTTTTCTGGCGAAAACAGCTCCTGATTTTCAGATGTTTTTTTTACAACTCGAGTTTTTCTCTGCATTTTTTTCCATCCGTTTTGGGAGCTGTTTTTCAAAGGAGTCAATGAAAAACGCCCCCAAAAACGTCCCAAGAAGTATCCTGCACTTCTTTTGACGAGCCATCATTTTACGCGCCGTATTTTGACAGCGATGCGTAAAATAAAGGCTCGTGGGAACAGAACATCTTAATTCCCATTGAAAGCAATGGGCAGATGTTTGTAGGCGTATAAGGGGTGTTTTTTCAGGCGTAATTCGAGGCGTAAATAGCCCGAATTACATCTGAAACCACTACGTGTGAACATACCCTAAGAGATCTCTATGGAAGAGATCATGGGAAAGGAATAGATAACATCTCTGGGACAAATTATTGCACATTACATATTAGCTATGTATTTTCTCTAAAATGTAGGTTTTATTTGATATCAAATCATTAAACCCTTTAAAACCCACAGACCGCAGCTCATTCATTTTACCCTATTTTATTCTAGTTCTTGTTACATTACTTACATCTCTGCAGAAACATACGCTATCAGCAGCAGTAAATAACATGCGGCCATTGCATTGTTTAGGCCACTAATGGATTGACTGTAATGTATAATGAATTCTAGTGATCCATTATCTGCTGATGACTAGTCTTCAGTACTGCAGCCAATGAGGCATTTCACAGCGAGAGCACTAGACTCCCTATGAAAAGCATGTAATTGTGTTTACATTGACCAAATACATTTTTCACTTCACATGGATACAATGTAAGCAGAAATGATTGACCTATATAAACAATTCAGAACACACGGCATATGTAGAACTCTATGCAACTGCAGGTATGCTGCAAAGTGCATAGAAACAATTGATCATGTACAGGCATGGTCAACTTCTGGGTCCACTTTTAATCTTTATGGAGGCTATTGTAAGAAAAGTAGTGGGTCTGCAATAAATATAAAACATCATTCATAAGGAACGAATAAGCTTACTGCTTGCAATAATGAAATATGTCTTAAATGGGCCATTTGTTTTTTGTTATATTAGTATAAATCCGCTTTACCTTGGGAACTAGATGAGAACTAACAGAGTATGTAAAATATGATGATGGTAATACCAATAGGCGGCTGGTTAAAATTTTTAAAGAACCGAAACGCAGTTAAGATGTAAACACTTTCTCTTAACATTGTTGAGGGCTTTGACAGTTCTTGAAGAGATGGCATGTGAAAATGCCCAGTGCTTTTCATGCATAACAAAAAGTCTGTAATTCGATGAATTATTTTTGTATATCATGAAGTCAGACCGAATCCAATAGACATGATAATTGGCGGTAAAGCAGAAGTTACTTATATTATTGTACTTAATTTAATAATGAATTATACACCACTCTGACTTGGAAGTTTATTAAAAAGTCTAGGGTTTGTATGTTGGGATCACCACGTCTTTACCTAATGTTATGAAAAAATTAACCAACCTCTTATACTGGTCAGGTAAGGTGATGGTCATTAACTTGAAGTTTTCTGCACTGGTGACTCTTCACATGCCCGTGGAGAAAATGTAAAAAGTTTAATGAACTACAGCTTATACGAGGAGCTGCTAATATCCTAACTGGATACGTATTATATAAACTAGTGATCATGGGCCAAACGTTTATCTTTCTATTAGTCATCTACTACAGCCCGCCTCTACTCAACTTTTAATCGCTGTGAACTGATAACAAATTTTTTTATTCAGCTACACAGTAAGGCAAATCCCGAGAGCAAGCTCTGCAGAAACAACAAGTTACCAAGGAATGCAGGGAGATTTCAGCTCTGAAGTCTGCAGATTTCTTGATGTAGCTTTGGAATATGACACAGGCTGTAATTTAGAATCACTATCAGATACATTATGTATAATGCATATTTACAAAGTACTCTTTTTTATAGAGTAATTAATTACTTTAAAATGGTGTTCAAAGAGGATATAAACCAGTGGTCCTCCAACAAAACTCTTTTCTATGGCTCATATCATTACCTGTGTGACAATTCCGCTGGCCATAGGCATTAGATAAGAATCAGCCAAAACAGTGATTTTGACCTTTTCGGGATATTATCTTCCATGTATTGGTCATGTTCCTTTGCAAAAATGAGAGAGTAATGACATTCTCCAGAAACTTTGATTTTCCGCCATCGATTGCCCATTACTGATCGACAATAATTTTTATCTAGTGTCTACAATGTCTTTAGTTTTTTTTGGTGTTTATTGTCTTAAAATCCCATGAGACATGGTTTAATGCCCAGTGGGAAATACAATTGTGAACAATTATCAGTTGAAAAACGTGTAATTCATAATAAACACTAGGGAGTTAGATGAGATATAAGATTTGTTGTGTTTTAATGAAACTTCTCATTGGAGAGGATCCTCATACTAGAGAGCTGGTGGTGCTGCCGCTGTAGACGATGTGAAGATGTACTCTACATTATGAGGACTCTGCTGAACAACTCTAAGCTTCCGCAACCCCTGTGTATGACACATATTTCCAGGTTTAGTGTTTGAAGGTTCATTCCCACACACCATTCAGTTCTATATCTAAACATTCTGCAGCATTCTATCAGGGTGAGCTACGGTATTATTGACATGACGCGGTTTTATTGGCATTCACTTTCACGCAGAGAATGTACAGGATTGACATAGGGTTAATTTGCACAGTTTGTGATGGTTCTGTAAAGTGAGAGGCACATTTGTGATGACAGGTCATGAGGGCTGTGTTAGAGCTCAGCAATTAAAAGGATCACAAGAGATGTGTCGCAGGTTGCTGGACTGACTTGACATGTACCTACAAGTTAAAGCCAGATGTGGAATGATAACTATGAGCAGTGCCCATCACACATTAATATATATATATATATATATATATATATATATATATATATATATATATATATTCACTATACAGTATTTTCTCTAGGTTGAATGCAAACTGGCATAGGCAGTGAGAGAATGCTTTGACGTAGGCAAACTTGCCTTTTACAAGTGGAATTAGTGCTATTCAGACTGCGTATCAAAACACTCTGCCCCATCGGGGAACATGAAAAGCGGATGGTTACAGTATCTATGCTCACGTCTGACCTCCTTATATTTGAGGCACCCGAGTATAAGGGACAAAATGCAGATGTCTTTTGTAGCTGGATCCTACAGCCTATGATTCTGTCCGCGTTAACACGGCAATAAATGAAGCACGCACGTTTGGCTTTTGCTGAAAGAGGAGAATACAGTAACCCAAACCATATGCAGTTCTGTAAAAGGAGAATAGGATTTCCTAGCTTACCTCGTCCACTGTTAAGGGCATACAGATCCGGTACTCCTTTACCAGCATCCTGGGCCCAGCGCTGGTTCTGTACTCAGGGAAAACTTTGCCAAGCTCTCTGTGTTTCCCTCACCTTGCAGTATGTGCCTTTTCTCAGCAGGGCTTTAGGCACACCTTTGCATGAAAGTGGAAAAACTCCACCTACCACCACACACACAAAAATGTTAACTCATTGCTGACTAAGCGGTGGCTGGGGACACTAAAGTCTGCTGCTAACCTCACATCTACAGCCTCAAGCAGCTCTGTCAATACAGTGTTCTTGTTTGCTGGCTCTCCCTCTCTTTCCTTCTCTCTCCCTCCCTCACATCCCCCTCTCCCCTCAACGTTTCATCATAATGCCTCCTTTTCCCTTTCCTGATTGATTTGTGACTTCTGCTTAAATGTTCATTTTCTCCTGCATTATTTACCAGTATACACAAGGAGCAGACACACAACCACTAAAGTCTATTAGAGCAGTCAATTTAGCTTAGGTCATATTTATAGAGCACATTTAGACTAATGGCATTTCTGGCACTTAATTCTTATATTTATGCTTCATATCAACTAGAAATAATATAAATGTCAGAAAGGGATCATAAAATTGCAACTGCGTCATTTTATGTTCTTGTCAAATTCTTGTTTATTGGTCGATATCCAGAGACATAGATTTTGATCATTTGTATGTATTTATTTCTTTATTTCTATAAACATATTCCTTAGCACCGTACATTTATTCCGTATTGTTGCTCCTTAATCCCTCACAATTTTATTCACTATATTAGACACACACATGCTGGGAGCAATTCCATAGGAATCCCACTGACCTATCTACGTTTGAGAATGTAATAGGACACCAGACCACCCAGGAAAGAAATACAGGGAGAAAATATGCCAAATGGCCTCGTTCACACAGTGCAGATTTTCTAATTATTTTTGAAGGCATATATAAAGGAAGGCCATATAAGTCTTCTCTCCTGGCTTAAAAAAATGCATGCAAAATATGCACAGTAGATGTGCTCACGCGATCACTGGAAAGAGTGCAGCTATGATTGACAGCCACACTCCTATATCAATGGCCAGGATCAAAGAACTCGTAATGATCCATACAATAAACTTTATTGCATGCATTAGTGTTTAAGGTAAAAAAAACAGAATAGTATTTTTATGTATTCCACCATTATTAAAGATTAATAAAAATTATATGTACCTGTTAATGTAAATTCAAATCATCGAACAAAAAAAAAAAACAAAAGCTACGTAGCCTTAAAAATAAAAAAAGGTATGACAGAATGTGGGAAGGCAAAAAAAAAAAAAAAAATGACCTTGGTCCTTAAAGGGGTTTCCCACAAACGACACTTATCACCTATCCACAGGTCCACCGCTGGTACCCCCACAAAAATAGAGCTCCTGTGTCCCCAGTTTGAAGGGAACGACGGTCGGACATGCAAGCTACTTCGCACTTCAACTCTATGGGACAGAGAGATATATGAGAGCTGTACTCGGCTATCTCCATCAGTCCCATAGAGTTGACAGGGGGCAGCGCGTATGTTCAACTCCTGCACCATTAAAATGGGGGACACTGGACCCCAGTTCTTGTGATCGGTGGGGGTCCCACTAGTGTGGCCCCGAGCGAGCAGACACTTTTACCTATCCTGTGGATAGGTGATAAGAGTCGTTTTGTGGATTAACCCCTTTTGACAAAAATTGGCTCTGTTTGCAACTCCGTAGTGAGTGTTAAAGTCAAGGATAAACATTATTAATGCGGCGTGCAATTCAGCGCTTTGCACTAACTTTCTGTTAGCTTCTGTTGAATTTTCATTGCCCCTGGACATTTTCACTTCTCAAGAACAGCATTTTACCTGAACAACTTTATCAACTGACCTACTACTGACTTAAGGCCCTTTTACACAGGCTAATAATCGAGTGAGTGAGCCGTACAAACACTCATTCCCAATCATTGCCATGTGTACACAGGGCAGCTATCAGCCGATGAATGAGCATCATTTAGCGGCTGATCGAACGTTTATTGCAGCCAGAAAAATGGTTGGCAGCAAATCTCCCTGTGTAAACAGTGGAAGATCTGCCGACAAGATGCAAAATGTAATGGGACGAATGATGTTAAGGGGGTTTTACACTGGGCCGTTATCGGGCAGACAAGCGGTCACAGAACTCTCGCTGCCGATAATTGCCCAGTGTAAACAGGGGAATGATCAGCAGATGAACAAGCAAATGCTCGATCATCTGCTGGTCGTATTCATTTTAAAAAAGCAAAATATTATTGCTGTCGGCAGCACATCTCCCTGTGTAAACAGGGAGACGCGCTGCCGACATGATAATAATGTATGGGGATGAGCGATCGTAGTAACGACCGCTCGTCCCTGTTCATAGCACCGCGTGACCAGAGCAAACGAGCGCCGATCACTTATCGGCTGGTGTAAAAGGGCCTTTAGTCTCCATACTTGCAATCATTGCTCTGTTTGAATGGAGCAAACAGACGCCGATCAACATGATATATTGTCGATCTGCGCTAGTTTAACCCCTTCCCGCACCTTGATGTAACTGCACGTCAAGGTGAGCAGTAACTTCTCACACCTTGACGTGCAGGTACGCCTGTACTTTGACAATTAACCTCCGAGCGGCGCTACACCACAGCGGCGGTTAACTGTGCAGGGTGGCTGCCCTGCATTCCCTGTTGCCGATCAGTGGCCCATCGCCGCTGATTTTGGCAGTTAACCGCTTAGAAGCGACGGTCAATTGCGATCGCCGCAGTTTAGATCGGAAGCCTCCACATGAAATCACGGGGGCTGCCGATGGTTGCCATGGCAACAAGATGTCAAATAATGGCCTCCGGGCTGCCATGTATAGAAGCCTATGAGGGCCAGCCGGAGGCTGGTCCTCAAAGGCTTCCTGTCAGAGTGACTGTCACATCACAGTGACAGATAGAATACATTACGTAGGTAGTATAATGTATTCTAGCAGTGATCAGAGCTGCAAGTCTAAGGCGGGATTCACACGACAGGGTCCCGCCCGAGCCCGAGTGTCGGCCCGTAAAATCGGCCATTTTGCCCGGCCGGTTTGCATAAGGTTTTGCATCCGTTCCGGGCCGCACAGATCTGGACAGTGACATCAGCGGCAACTCCTGAAGGGGAATCCCCATGTGTTCGGGGATTCCGCTTCAGGAGTTTCCCCTGATGTCACTGCCCAGATATGGACAGAGACATCAAGCGCTCTGTCCAGGAGCGGAATCCCCGAAAACACGGGGATTCCGCTCCTTCAAGGAGCTAAAGTGGGGCTAGCACATAGCAGAGCGGGGAGATACCTCCCTGCTCTGCTATAGTGGGGTTGCTACAGTAGTAGCAGCCGCAGCAGCAGCAGCTGCTAGCGGCGCCATGGAAGGTGTCGCCGGGCCAGGGCGCTTTTAAAACAAGCAGGGAAAGGGAGCCAGCGCAGCGCTCCCTCCACCTGCTGTACACCCTGGCCCTGCAACACAGTCTCCAGCATAGCCATTCGTCCGAATGGCAGCAACTCCTCCTACTCACATGCACTCTGCGCTGTGAGGAGGAGGAGATAGAGCGCAAGCGACGGAAAACCCGGGCATCACTCGGGACACATTCCGGTGATGGCCGTGTATTACCCGGCCCCATAGACTTCTATGGGAGCCGGGCGGCTGGGTACCCGGCCAAAAATAGAGCATGTCCTATTTTTTGACGGCCGTCAAAAAATCGGTCGTGTGAATAGCCCCATTAGGGGTCTATTATTCCTAATGCAGCCGGGTGCCGGCCGATTTATGAACGGCCGGCACCCGGCCGGGAAACCCTGTCGTGTGAATGAGGCCTTAATGTCCCCTAGTGGGACAAGTAAAAAAAGTAAAAAAATGATAATAAAAACGTTTTTAAAAAGTGTCAAAATAAAAGTTAGAAGTTACCTAAACAAAAAATGCTTTTTTCCCTTTAAGTCTTTTATTATAAGAAAAAAATAAACACATTAAAAAAGTAGACATGTTTTGTATCACCGCTTTCGCAACGACCCCAACTATAAAACTATAATGTTACCTTTCCCGCACAGAGAACAACGCAAAAAAAAAAAGTAAAAAACAATACCAGAATCACTATTTTTTGGTCACCACACCTCGCAATATATACAATAAAAACTGATCAAAAAGCCAAAGAAAACTACAGATTGTCTCGCAACAAATAAGCCCTCACACAGCTCCGATGGAGAAGAAAAAAAAAAAGTTCTGGCTCTCAGAATATGGCGATGCAAAATGTGCAGAGTGTTCCAAAAGCGGATAATTTATGAGGGCGACACCGGCCACATATCTGCAGATTATTATTTATTTACCCCGTTATTATACCCTCTTATTGTGCCTTGATGTACTCCGCACAGCTTACATATACCGTGATGTACTGCGCACAAATTACATATGCCCCCACATTATAAACTGAAATACAAATAAAACCCCAAACAGAACAACTACCAAGCTAAATCTGCGCTCCAAACGCCAAATGGCGCTCCCTCTCTTATGAGCCCTACGGCGTGCCCAAACAGCAGTTTACACCCACAGATATGGCATCGCCGTACCTGGGAGAACCTGATTAATATTTTATGAGGTATTTGTCTTATTGTGCACTAAAATGTCATATCAGTGAAACATTTTTATTTTCACTCCGCACCATCCGTTGCGCATTAACCCGTTTGTGTACCAAGACTTAATAGCATGTCGTGGTGTGGGGGGGATGTATGGAGCGGGCTCACGCGCTGAGCCCGTGCCATACGTTGCAGGTGTCAGCTGTGTATTATAGCTGACACCCAGGACTAACGGACAGGAACAGCGATCTCGCTTTTACAGGAGCCTGTTAAAATGTCAATATACTGTAATACATTAGTACTGCAGTGTATTGTACCAGAGATCTAATGATCGCTGGTTTATGTCCCCTAGGGGGACTAATACAATGTGTAAAAAAAAAAGTTAATGAAGTTTTTAGTGAACAAAATTAAATAAATATTTAAATTTCAAAAGAAAACCCTTTTCCCATTTTTTCGATAAAGAAAATAAAAAATAAAAAAATACACAAAATTGGTATCGCTGTGTTCGTAAAAGTCTGAACTATAAGGCTAGGTTCATTGAAGTCAAATGAAGAGCAGCTCAAGATTTACGAGTGTCAAAGACGCCTCGCATAATGCGAGGTGGAGCTTTTACGTCTGAAACGAGGCAGCTGTTTTCTCCTGAAAACAGTCTGTCTTTTCAGACGTAAAAGCCACTTCTCATGTGCACATACACTTACAGTATACCATTATGTAACTTGCACGGTGAACTCCGTAAATAATAAAAAATTTAAAACGCCAAAATCACTGTTTTTTGTTCACCTTTAAAAAAGTTAATAAAAACTGCTCAAAGAGTTGTATGTACCAAAAAATTTCACCAATAAAAAACTACAGCTCGTCCCGCAAAAAATAAGTCATCACACCGCTCAATCGACTAAAAAAATATAAAAAAGTGATGCCTCTCGGAATGTGGTGTAACAAAACAATTTTATTTTAACAAATCGTTTTTACTTTGTAAAAGTAGTAAAATATAAAAAAAATATATCAATTTGGTATCACCGTAATTGTATTGAGTCGCAGAAAAAATGTAAGTTGTCGTTTTCAGTGTACGGTGAAAGCAGTAAAAACAAAACAAACAAAAAAACAGTGGAGGAATCACAGTTTTTTTCAAGGTTCAGCCTGAAAAGAATTTTGTTTCAGTTTCCCAGTACATAATGGTAATGGTGTCAATAGAAAATACAACTCCTCCCACAATAAATAAGCTATCACACGACTCTATTGACGGAAAAATAAAAGAGTTATGGCTCTTGGAAGGCGGGAGTGAAAAACTAAAATAAAAAAGCAAAAAATGGATCAGTCCAGAAAGGGTTAATACATTTCTAATAAAAAAAACATTCATGACCACATGTGGGGTATTGCCGTACTCGGGAGAAATTGCTTTACAAATGTTGGGGTGCTTTTTCTCCTTTATTCTTTGTGGAAATTCAAAAATTCAACATTTTGGTGGAAATAATGTTGATATTCATTTTCACGGCCTATTTCTAATAAATTCTGCAAAAGACCTGTGGGGTCCAAATGCTCACTATAGGCCAAGATAGAACCCTTAAATGGTGTAGTTTCCCAAATGGGGTCACTTTTGGGGGGTTTCCACTATTTTGGTCCCTCGGGGGCTTTGCAAATGCGACATGACACCCGAAAACCTTTTCTAAATTTGAGCTCCAAAAGCCAAATAGCGCTCCATCCTTTCTATGACCCACTGTGGGTCCAAACAGTAGTTTATTACCACATATGGGGTATTTCTGTAATCCGAAGAAATTGATTTACAAATGCTGGGGTGTTTTTCTCCTTTATTCCTTGTAAAAATTAAAAATGTCTAAGTTTTTTCAGAAAAAAAGTCGATTTTGATCTTCACAGACTAATGCGAAAACATTTAGCAAAAGAACTGTGGGGTCAAAATGCTAAATTTACGCCTATATAAATTCTTTCAGGGGTCTAGTTTCCAAAATTGGGTCACTTTTTTGTTTGTTTTTTACTGTTTTGGCACCACAAGACCTCTTCAAACCAGACATGGTGCCTAAAATATATTATAAAAAAGCAGGCCCCAAAATCCACTAGGTGCTTTGCTTTTGAGGCCCGTGTTTCAGTCCATTAGGACACTAGGGCCACATGTGGAATATTTCTAAAAACTGCATAATCTGGGCAATATATATTGAGTTGCATTTCTTGTGTAAAACCTTCTGTGTTACAGAAAAAACTGTATTACAAATGAATTTAATTCCTGAGATACTTTTAGGGGTGCAGTTTTCAAAGTGGGGTGATTTATGGGGACTTTATAATATAAAAGGCCCTCAAAGCCACTTGAGAACTGAACTGGTCCCTGAAAAAATGGCCTTTTGAAATTTTCTTGAAAATATGAGAAATTGCTGATAAAGTTCTAAGCCTTGTAACGTCCTGGAAAAATAAGAGAATGTTCAAACAATGATGCAAATATAAAGTAGACATATGGGATATATGAAATAGTAACTATTTTGTGTGGTATTACTGTCTGTCTTACAAGCAGATACATTAAAAGTTATGATAATGCAAATTTTCGCACATTTTCTACAAATGTTGATGTTTTTCACAGATAGATATTGAATTTATCGACCAAATTTTTTTACTAACATAAGTTACAATATGTCATGAGAAAACATTCTCAGAATCACTTGGATAGGTAAAAGCATTCCCAAGTTATTACTACATAAGGTAACACATATCAGATTTGAAAAAATCAGCTTTGTCCTCAAGACCAAAACAGGCTCAGTCCTGAAGGGGTTAATGGGCAGAATATTTCCCCATGTAAGTGGATCATAGAAAGGTGTCCTCCTATGATTGAATTTCACTATATGTTTCTGAAAACACATTCTATTGCTAACTGGCTTTCTGTAAAATGGGTATTGTCTATTCTCTCAATAATGCTGGTGCCCTATAGATTACGTACAGTATAATACATGAATAAAATGAAAAGATTGCAATGATGTTATATATGCATATGTTGTTTTTTTACTTGAATATATTTATATGCACCTAAACCTAAAAAAATTGTCTCCAACCAATAAACAACCATCAATTGTGCAAGCAACAATTGTTTTTTTGTTTGTTTTTGTTTGATTTTGTTTTTTCTTATTCTATAATTTTTTGCAATTACATTTTTTTGAATTTGAAGGACCTGTTCACAAAAATTTGCCTCAGAAATGCTTAAGGAGATATGAGGCAGATTTTTAACTGTCTGCACTTTTTTCCATGTTTTTCACAGCGTTTTTCCTGGCATTTTCACCTGTGGCTATTGAAGTTAATGCAAGAACTGCTTGAACAAAACAGCAAAAAACTCTCAAAAATTAGCTCCGCTTTGTCTTCCTTCGAGTGGCCAAAAGCCTCCCGGGAAAAAAAAAGCCTCTGCCCTCCATTAAAAGCAATGGGGGCGATTTCTGACGTTATTTGGCGCTGATTCTGATGAGGTTTCCATGTCAAGATCAGAGACAAAAAACTCTGTGTGAACTGACTGTAATGGCAGGAAGGAGGTGAAGGGAACAAGTGAGCCCTAATCTACCCACCGCCCTGTCCCTGCCTACTTGCAACGACCCGCCCTAGGCGACGGGGTACAACTTGGCGGCGGTCCCTACGCTGTCTAAGTGCAAGGGAGTACAAACAGGGAACACGCAAGGGAAGGGGCAGTAGCCCACGGAACGCCGCGAGGAAACGGAGCGGTGAATGAGTCAGTCAGGATCAGGATGTAGTGGAGTATACCAACGAGAGCACGGAGCAGGAAGCAAGCCAGGGGCAAAGCGAAGCAGGATAAGCGGAACTGAAGCAAGGCAGAAGCACGGCAGAAGCAGGCTGGAGCAAGGCAGCAGTGGGGCCAGGAATCCAAGAAGAATAACAAGCACTGAGGAAGAGAACACGGCAGGTATAAATGGACAGGGGGCGGAGCTAACTCCGACTGACCAGGCCGCGATAGGCTCTCCCACTCCTGAGCCTGCCACCCTGGTTGGTGGGAGCCGGTGTCAGTCTAAGAGGTCTGGCCTCAGGTGTCGACTGATTAATCCCGGGAGTATACACAGACGTAGTACCTGGCAGATCCTTTACACTGACCCTAAACAAAATTAAAAGTACAGAAATAAACAAACGAGGAAGACAAGAATAAGACATCTAGACATTTGGAAAGGGAGATGAGGTAATGACCTCAAAATAAGTCTGGGCAGCACAGGTAAAGTGGACCTGAAGTAAAGGCACATTAAATGAAATCTTACCAATATAAACAAGATTATAAATGTGTCAGATTAATAAACAGTATGGGTTTTACATCAACAATAAAGAGCTAGCGGCTGAAGCCACCACAGCAAGCAACATCTTTATAAATCTACAAGGCCAGGCACCACCTAAAGAGGGAATAAACGGCAGAACGACATAGACAAAGTCATATAGAGAAACATACATAGAAATATCGTGTGGTGGCAGGAAGAAAGGCTCAGAGACAGTTGTCAGACTCAAGGTCGGGCGTCCTAAGGGAGACTGAACCGGATTATTATCAAATTTTTTATCAATCCTAGGGGCACTTTTAGGACCCTTATGCTTTACAACGAGGCACCACATAGGACGAGGGAAGTGACAATCTCTTTGAGCACATTAGCGGTTCTGCAGTTCAAAATTATTTTTAAACTAAATGCAAACCTATATTTATTATTATGAACAACATCACATGGCATTTAGAACTTTATAATCCATAGGGCAACGCTATTTATTTATTTTAACCCATATGATGCATTATTGTATAAATACTAGACAATGTTAACACAGTTTAGATATTTAATATCGACAGTCAATCGACTAGTAAATATTAATACATTTGTATTATAATTGGTAGTAGTAGTAGTAGTAGTAGTAGTAGTAGTAGTAGTAGTAGTAGTAATAGTAGTAGTAGTAGTATTAGAGTAAAATTCCTTTAGTCCAGCATCAATAGGATCTAATAGGGCCTTATGATAAAATATTCAAAATTTTTGGTTGATCATAGAAATGTATAGAAAACTGCAAAAGAAGAGAACCTTCAGGAACAAAGGTCAAAAATATATTTTTGCACGTGTTTTTTATTGCATTTTTTGTGGCATTGTTTGGATGTCAAACTGCGCTTTCAAGCAAGAAACTGTGGGCCAGATTTATTAATACTGTCTTAAATTGAGGCATCTTTCAGTGAGGCTAGATGCGCCAAATTCATCACAGTAGCTTATGCTGAATAATAAAGTTGGCGCCCATTCAAACACTTTTTCTAAACTTATATCACCTCTTGATTGGCTTACTTTAGTTTACTTTCACTGCATCAAATTTTGGCATAATTTAACGCATCACAAGCCGCACCTCTTGACAGGCAAGTAGCAGGCATCTGTTATTTTTGGCGCATTTCATTGATGAATTTGTCTAAAATTATTTGCACCAAAAAAAGGGGAACTTAGGTCAGAATTCAGGGGGAACACCAATAGTAAATGAGCCCCTATGTGTATCCCCTATGTTGTCCCTCCCTTTATACGTGTCTATAGACCTCCCTTCATGCGGGAATCATTTTCATCTCAATGCTCTTTCAATAGTGTTCTGAGGTCCTGTTTTGATCAACATTTGGGGACATTTATCATCAGAGGATTATTTGACTCCAATTTTCTGCCCCTTGCTTTTCTTCCTCGATGGTGCAAATTGTGCCATATGTATCCAACGCTTGATACATTTTGTGCATTTTTTTTTAAATTTTAATGTTGTGCACTATTCAAAACAATTTTGCAAAATGCACCAAATTCTACAAATAAATGCATGTCGGGGACTGTAATACCCTGGGGACTACCAGAGCAGCAGAAAAAACTATATCTGGTTGACAAAGAGCAAAGGAGACCTTAGGAACAACAGCCTCCTTGGACACTAACGGATAAGTGTACGTAAACTTTCATTAAAGGAACAGTGTTACCACAAAAATTTTTTTAATATGTTAAAGATGTTAGTGCTTTATTAAAAACGTTTGGATTAATTTGTGTGTTTGTGTGTTACTTTTTCTTATTTTTACACTTTTTCTTCCCTATGGGGGCTGCCATTTTTTTTTCCATTTCTGTATGTGTCGATTAACGACACATACAGACATGGAATACGGCAGCCACAGTCCCATAGGGACTGCGAACGGGGCCCGCTCCATCCACTTCAATGTACGCCGTCTGTGTGGGAACGGCGCATGCGCCGCTCCCACACAGTCCAATTTGAAATGCGCGCCGTCCGGCGCCATTTTCTTGTGGACCGGAAGTCGCGGCCGGACAGTACGATTACTACTTCCGGTCGCGGCTTCCGGACTTGTGCACTTGGACCAGCGGCAGCAGACGGAGCGGATGGGCCGGAGGGAGCCGCGGCGGCAGGAGCAGGTAAGAGATTTCTATGTATGTTCGTGTTTGTGTGTGTTTACTACTGTATGTAAACCTACTACACTGTGTGTTAGCTCAAAAAATGGCGACACACAGTGTAGGAGGTTAGACCGTTCAATCCCCTCGTTTATCCCGGCACTAGCCAGGATAAAGGAGGGGGGGATGCTGAGAGCTCACTAGAGCGAGGGCTTTTTACCCAATTTTGCAGCATAAAGCAATGTGGTTGCTTTACCACATGCAATGCTGCAATTTTGGGAATGGCTCCATCTAGTGACCAGCAATGGGAAATATTATAAATTAGAATCCAATTGAATCCAATTTATAATATTTCCTGACTCGTGAAAAAAAAAAAAAAATAGAACAATGTTTAATCACCTATACACTAATTGTTTAACTAAAAAAAAAAAAAATCATGTTTTGCTGCCAACACATTCCCTTTAAACTTTTGGAAAGTAGAGCCAGCTGTTAACGGGCTGAAAGAATATCTATTAAGCCCATTCACTGATAGCTTTGCGAGGAGAGGTGATAAGAAACAAATGGGGAGGCGCATAGCTGAGCACTACTGCTCCTTCATTTTAGTGATCAGTGGGGCTCAGCACATGGAAACCCACCAATCCAAACTTATGACATGTCACTATGACACGCAAAGATTCATGATAGTTTACGAACAGAATGGACGAGAGTCGGCGAGAGTGAGCTGTGAGAATTCTGCTTTCCCCTGGTACAGCCTCTGGCACCTTAATAGCAGCAGTCTACTACTCAGAGCTCCCGTGATGTGATCAGATGTGCTCTGCCATGGTTGTTAAATCTCAGGCACCTGCTGCCTTACTGCTGCTACATGAAGCTCAGGATTTGTACGCCACCTAAGGAGTGAAGTGAGTATGCACCAAAATATGCAACACTTTAAAATTTCACACTTCACAAATAAACCATTTGTTTGTACAACACTGTAACCACGTCTACATTGCTCGTCAAAATTCAGAAATGACAAAGACGGTAAAAATCTATCATAAACAGAATGATAAATGTTCTCCACAATGTCTCTCCGGGGACGGCTGCAACAGACTGTTTATTGTTGCTTTTGGCGAGACGGATACAATTAATGAGACAGGTAATGTATGTGTTTTCTTGTGGGACATTTTTCTTTGTTTGTAATGAGATCTTCAGATAACATTCTTTGTTCATGGAAGTGTTTTTAGGCAAAATTGTGAATGAGCCCACTCCCTTGGATGATACGCAACCCCACACATGAATGCTCTCAGGATGCTTTACTGTTGGCATGACACAGGACTCATGGTAGCGCTCACCTTTTCTTCTCTGGACAATCATTCTTCCAGATGTCCCAAACAGTGTGACGGGGGCTTCATCAGAGAAAATAACTTTACCCCAGTCTTCTTTAGTCTAAACCCTGTACTTCCTGCAGAATGTTAGTCTGTCCTTGATATTTTTCTTGGAGAGAAGTGGCTTCTTTGCTGCCTTTCTTGACACCAGGCCAGCCTTCAAAAGCCTTCACCTCACTGTGAGTGCAGATGCACTGACACCTGCCTGCTGCCATTCCTGAGCAAGCTCTGCTATGGTGTTGAACCGATCCCATAGCTGAATCCTCTTCAGAAGATGGTTCAAGCACTTGCTGGAGTTTCTTGGTTGCTCTGAAGCCTTCAGAAATGCTTAAGGAGATATGAGGCAGATTTTTAACTGTCTGCACTTTTTTCCATGTTTTTCACAGCGTTTTTCCTGGCATTTTCACCTGTGGCTATTGAAGTTAATGCAAGAACTGCTTGAACAAAACAGCAAAAAACTCTCAAAAATTAGCTCCGCTTTGTCTTCCTTCGAGTGGCCAAAAGCCTCCCGGGAAAAAAAAAGCCTCTGCCCTCCATTAAAAGCAATGGGGGCGATTTCTGACGTTATTTGGCGCTGATTCTGATGAGGTTTCCATGTCAAGATCAGAGACAAAAAACTCTGTGTGAACTGACTGTAATGGCAGGAAGGAGGTGAAGGGAACAAGTGAGCCCTAATCTACCCACCGCCCTGTCCCTGCCTACTTGCAACGACCCGCCCTAGGCGACGGGGTACAACTTGGCGGCGGTCCCTACGCTGTCTAAGTGCAAGGGAGTACAAACAGGGAACACGCAAGGGAAGGGGCAGTAGCCCACGGAACGCCGCGAGGAAACGGAGCGGTGAATGAGTCAGTCAGGATCAGGATGTAGTGGAGTATACCAACGAGAGCACGGAGCAGGAAGCAAGCCAGGGGCAAAGCGAAGCAGGATAAGCGGAACTGAAGCAAGGCAGAAGCACGGCAGAAGCAGGCTGGAGCAAGGCAGCAGTGGGGCCAGGAATCCAAGAAGAATAACAAGCACTGAGGAAGAGAACACGGCAGGTATAAATGGACAGGGGGCGGAGCTAACTCCGACTGACCAGGCCGCGATAGGCTCTCCCACTCCTGAGCCTGCCACCCTGGTTGGTGGGAGCCGGTGTCAGTCTAAGAGGTCTGGCCTCAGGTGTCGACTGATTAATCCCGGGAGTATACACAGACGTAGTACCTGGCAGATCCTTTACACTGACCCTAAACAAAATTAAAAGTACAGAAATAAACAAACGAGGAAGACAAGAATAAGACATCTAGACATTTGGAAAGGGAGATGAGGTAATGACCTCAAAATAAGTCTGGGCAGCACAGGTAAAGTGGACCTGAAGTAAAGGCACATTAAATGAAATCTTACCAATATAAACAAGATTATAAATGTGTCAGATTAATAAACAGTATGGGTTTTACATCAACAATAAAGAGCTAGCGGCTGAAGCCACCACAGCAAGCAACATCTTTATAAATCTACAAGGCCAGGCACCACCTAAAGAGGGAATAAACGGCAGAACGACATAGACAAAGTCATATAGAGAAACATACATAGAAATATCGTGTGGTGGCAGGAAGAAAGGCTCAGAGACAGTTGTCAGACTCAAGGTCGGGCGTCCTAAGGGAGACTGAACCGGATTATTATCAAATTTTTTATCAATCCTAGGGGCACTTTTAGGACCCTTATGCTTTACAACGAGGCACCACATAGGACGAGGGAAGTGACAATCTCTTTGAGCACATTAGCGGTTCTGCAGTTCAAAATTATTTTTAAACTAAATGCAAACCTATATTTATTATTATGAACAACATCACATGGCATTTAGAACTTTATAATCCATAGGGCAACGCTATTTATTTATTTTAACCCATATGATGCATTATTGTATAAATACTAGACAATGTTAACACAGTTTAGATATTTAATATCGACAGTCAATCGACTAGTAAATATTAATACATTTGTATTATAATTGGTAGTAGTAGTAGTAGTAGTAGTAGTAGTAGTAGTAGTAGTAATAGTAGTAGTAGTAGTATTAGAGTAAAATTCCTTTAGTCCAGCATCAATAGGATCTAATAGGGCCTTATGATAAAATATTCAAAATTTTTGGTTGATCATAGAAATGTATAGAAAACTGCAAAAGAAGAGAACCTTCAGGAACAAAGGTCAAAAATATATTTTTGCACGTGTTTTTTATTGCATTTTTTGTGGCATTGTTTGGATGTCAAACTGCGCTTTCAAGCAAGAAACTGTGGGCCAGATTTATTAATACTGTCTTAAATTGAGGCATCTTTCAGTGAGGCTAGATGCGCCAAATTCATCACAGTAGCTTATGCTGAATAATAAAGTTGGCGCCCATTCAAACACTTTTTCTAAACTTATATCACCTCTTGATTGGCTTACTTTAGTTTACTTTCACTGCATCAAATTTTGGCATAATTTAACGCATCACAAGCCGCACCTCTTGACAGGCAAGTAGCAGGCATCTGTTATTTTTGGCGCATTTCATTGATGAATTTGTCTAAAATTATTTGCACCAAAAAAAGGGGAACTTAGGTCAGAATTCAGGGGGAACACCAATAGTAAATGAGCCCCTATGTGTATCCCCTATGTTGTCCCTCCCTTTATACGTGTCTATAGACCTCCCTTCATGCGGGAATCATTTTCATCTCAATGCTCTTTCAATAGTGTTCTGAGGTCCTGTTTTGATCAACATTTGGGGACATTTATCATCAGAGGATTATTTGACTCCAATTTTCTGCCCCTTGCTTTTCTTCCTCGATGGTGCAAATTGTGCCATATGTATCCAACGCTTGATACATTTTGTGCATTTTTTTTTAAATTTTAATGTTGTGCACTATTCAAAACAATTTTGCAAAATGCACCAAATTCTACAAATAAATGCATGTCGGGGACTGTAATACCCTGGGGACTACCAGAGCAGCAGAAAAAACTATATCTGGTTGACAAAGAGCAAAGGAGACCTTAGGAACAACAGCCTCCTTGGACACTAACGGATAAGTGTACGTAAACTTTCATTAAAGGAACAGTGTTACCACAAAATTTTTTTTAATATGTTAAAGATGTTAGTGCTTTATTAAAAACGTTTGGATTAATTTGTGTGTTTGTGTGTTACTTTTTCTTATTTTTACACTTTTTCTTCCCTATGGGGGCTGCCATTTTTTTTTCCATTTCTGTATGTGTCGATTAACGACACATACAGACATGGAATACGGCAGCCACAGTCCCATAGGGACTGCGAACGGGGCCCGCTCCATCCACTTCAATGTACGCCGTCTGTGTGGGAACGGCGCATGCGCCGCTCCCACACAGTCCAATTTGAAATGCGCGCCGTCCGGCGCCATTTTCTTGTGGACCGGAAGTCGCGGCCGGACAGTACGATTACTACTTCCGGTCGCGGCTTCCGGACTTGTGCACTTGGACCAGCGGCAGCAGACGGAGCGGATGGGCCGGAGGGAGCCGCGGCGGCAGGAGCAGGTAAGAGATTTCTATGTATGTTCGTGTTTGTGTGTGTTTACTACTGTATGTAAACCTACTACACTGTGTGTTAGCTCAAAAAATGGCGACACACAGTGTAGGAGGTTAGACCGTTCAATCCCCTCGTTTATCCCGGCACTAGCCAGGATAAAGGAGGGGGGGATGCTGAGAGCTCACTAGAGCGAGGGCTTTTTACCCAATTTTGCAGCATAAAGCAATGTGGTTGCTTTACCACATGCAATGCTGCAATTTTGGGAATGGCTCCATCTAGTGACCAGCAATGGGAAATATTATAAATTAGAATCCAATTGAATCCA
Organism: Rhinoderma darwinii; assembly: GCF_050947455.1. NCBI lineage: Eukaryota > Metazoa > Chordata > Amphibia > Anura > Rhinodermatidae > Rhinoderma > Rhinoderma darwinii. Next base: position 60,528,682 of record NC_134696.1, on the reverse strand, counting down.
ATTTATAATATTTCCTGACTCGTGAAAAAAAAAAAAAAAATAGAACAATGTTTAATCACCTATACACTAATTGTTTAACTAAAAAAAAAAAAAATCATGTTTTGCTGCCAACACATTCCCTTTAAACTTTTGGAAAGTAGAGCCAGCTGTTAACGGGCTGAAAGAATATCTATTAAGCCCATTCACTGATAGCTTTGCGAGGAGAGGTGATAAGAAACAAATGGGGAGGCGCATAGCTGAGCACTACTGCTCCTTCATTTTAGTGATCAGTGGGGCTCAGCACATGGAAGCCCACCAATCCAAACTTATGACATGTCACTATGACACGCAAAGATTCATGATAGTTTACGAACAGAATGGACGAGAGTCGGCGAGAGTGAGCTGTGAGAATTCTGCTTTCCCCTGGTACAGCCTCTGGCACCTTAATAGCAGCAGTCTACTACTCAGAGCTCCCGTGATGTGATCAGATGTGCTCTGCCATGGTTGTTAAATCTCAGGCACCGGCTGCCTTACTGCTGCTACATGAAGCTCAGGATTTGTACGCCACCTAAGGAGTGAAGTGAGTATGCACCAAAATATGCAACACTTTAAAATTTCACACTTCACAAATAAACCATTTGTTTGTACAACACTGTAACCACGTCTACATTGCTCGTCAAAATTCAGAAATGACAAAGACGGTAAAAATCTATCATAAACAGAATGATAAATGTTCTCCACAATGTCTCTCCGGGGACGGCTGCAACAGACTGTTTATTGTTGCTTTTGGCGAGACGGATACAATTAATGAGACAGGTAATGTATGTGTTTTCTTGTGGGACATTTTTCTTTGTTTGTAATGAGATCTTCAGATAACATTCTTTGTTCATGGAAGTGTTTTTAGGCAAAATTGTGAATGAGCCCACTCCCTTGGATGATACGCAACCCCACACATGAATGCTCTCAGGATGCTTTACTGTTGGCATGACACAGGACTCATGGTAGCGCTCACCTTTTCTTCTCTGGACAATCATTCTTCCAGATGTCCCAAACAGTGTGACGGGGGCTTCATCAGAGAAAATAACTTTACCCCAGTCTTCTTTAGTCTAAACCCTGTACTTCCTGCAGAATGTTAGTCTGTCCTTGATATTTTTCTTGGAGAGAAGTGGCTTCTTTGCTGCCTTTCTTGACACCAGGCCAGCCTTCAAAAGCCTTCACCTCACTGTGAGTGCAGATGCACTGACACCTGCCTGCTGCCATTCCTGAGCAAGCTCTGCTATGGTGTTGAACCGATCCCATAGCTGAATCCTCTTCAGAAGATGGTTCAAGCACTTGCTGGAGTTTCTTGGTTGCTCTGAAGCCTTCTTCATAGCAATTTAACTTCTCTCCTTGAAGTTCTTTCTTATCCGATAAATCATTGATTTAGGGGCAATCTTAAAAGCAGCAATGTCCTTGCCTGTAAAGCCCCTTTAATGAAAAAGCAATGATGACTGCACATGTTTCCTTGGAGGTAATCATGGTTAAAAGAAGAAGATAGTTATTTAAAGCACCATCCCCCTTTTAAAGCAACCAGTCTGCTCTTATAATTCAATCACCATGACAGAGTGATATCTGCTTCCTTGTCCTCGTTAACACTTTCTCCTGAACTAAAAAGAAGATCACTGAAATTTTGTTAGCAGGTCATTTTATGGCAGGACTGAAATGCAGTGGAAATGTTTTTGTTTTTTTTGTGATTAAAGGACGGGTGACGCGAAAAAATGTTTTTTTATATAAATTTGATTTTAGTGTGTTATTAAAATAAATTTTATTTATTTGTGTGTTTGTGTTTTACTTTTTTATTTTTTCTAACTTTTACTTCACTATGGGGGCTGCCATTTTTTTTTTCATCTCTGTATGTGTCGATTAACGACACATACAGAGATGGAATACGGCACATACATCCCCATAGAGAATGCGAACGGGAGCCATGCCATTCACTATGGTGTACGCCGTATGTGTGGGAACGGCGCATGCGCCGCTCCCACACAGTCCAAAAGGAAGGTCTTCGGCCGAGCGACATCCGGCGCCATTTTAATGTGGACCGGAAGCTGCGGCCAGACAGTAAGATGCCTACTTCCGGTCTCGGCTTCCGGACATGTGATTAGAAGCAAGTACTAGGAGCGGAGCGAGTGGACGGAGCGAAGGGAGCGGCGGCAGTGGTGGCCACAGGAGCAGGTAAGTTATGTTTGTGTATGTTTGTGTTTTACTGTGTGATTACCACTGTATGTAAGCCTACTACACTGTGCATTCGCTCAAAAAATGGCGGCACACAGTGTAGGAGGTTTGAACATTCAACCCCCTCCTTTCTCCTGGCACTAGCCAGGATAAGGGAGGGGGGATTGTGTGAGCTCACTGGAGCGTGTGTGTCTATACCAAATTTGCAGCATAAAGCAATGAGGTTGCTTTACCACATTGCAATGCTGCAATTTTGGGAATTACTCCCTCTAGTGACCAGCACATGGAAATTTTATAAATTAGAATCTAATTTATAATATTTCCAGAGTTGTGAAAAAATTAAAAAAAATAAGACAATGTCTAATCATGTATATACTAACTGTTAAACTAAACTGTTAAACTAAAAAAAAAAAAAAATGTAAAAAAAAATTTCTAGCGACACATTCCCTTTAAAGTGGCTCTGTCACCAGATTTTCAAACCCCTATCTCCTATTGCAGCAGATCGGCGCTGCAATGTAGATAACAGTAAAGTTTCTTTTTTTCAAAAACGAGCATTTTTGGCCAAGTTATGACCATTTTTATATTTATGCAAATGAGCCTTTCTTATGTACAACTGGGCGTGTTTAAAGTTATGTCCAACTGGGCGTGTATTGTGTGTGTACATCTGGGCGTTTTTACTTGTTTTACTAGCTGGGCGTTGTGAATAGAAGTGTATGATGCTGACAAATCAGCATCATCCACTTCTCTTCGTTACCACCCAGCTTCTGGCAGTTCACAGACACACAGCGTGTCCTCGCTCATCCGACGCAATGAAGTTCCTGTGGCAGGAAGTGAGTGACGTCACAGCGTGCTCTCGCGAGTACACACTGTGTATCTGTGCACTGCCAGAAGCTGGGTGGTAACGAAGAGAAGTGGATGATGCTGATTCGTCAGCATCATACACTTCTATTCACAACGCCCAGCTAGTAAAACAAGTAAAAACGCCCAGATGTACACACACAATACACGCCCAGTTGGACATAACTTTAAACACGCCCAGTTGTACATAAGAAAGGCTCATTTGCATAAATATAAAAATGGTCATAACTTGGCCCAAAATGCTTGTTTTTGAAAAAAACAAACGTTACTCTTATCTACATTGCAGCGCCGATCTGCTGCAATAGGAGATAGGGGTTTGAAAATCTGGTGACAGAGCCTCTTTAAGTTAATTTTCATGGCAAGAAATGACTTTCCTATTAATTGCAATTCATCTGATCACTCTTCATAACACTCTAGAGTTAATGCAAATTGTCACTATAAAAACTGAAGCAGCACACGTTGTAAAAACCTAAATTTGTGTCAGTCTCAGAACTTTTGGCCAGGACTGTACATACATTATATGGACAAAAGTTTTGGGACACATCTCCTAATTGTTGAATTCAGGTGTTTCATTCAGTTCCATTCCCACAAATGTGTAAAATCAAGCACCTAACCATGCAGTTTGCCTTTACAAACATTTGTGAAAGAAAGGGTCGTTCTAAAGAGCTCACTGAATTAGAGCATGGTACTGTAAAACGATGCCACCATTGCAGCAGGTCAGTTCGGGATAGTTTTTTCCCTCCTAGATAAGCCCGATCAACTGTGAGTGGTACTATTGCAAAGTGGAAGCATTTAGGAACCACAGCAACTCAGTTGGAAGACCATTTACAGAGCAGGGTCGCCGAGTGCTGAGGCGCATAGTGCATAACAGTGGCAAACGTGTAAGGGTGGTCAATACCACCGAAGACTTACCTGTCTGGAGCGGGTTGGCATCGGCGGCTGTGAGGCGCGCGGATGTACCTGAAGTGGGGCGCGCGCATGCGCAGGAAGGAGGAGGACGCGCGGACGGGAGTGGGGACGAGGGCGCGCGCAGCACGGAGGAGGAGAGAGACCGTAAGCTGGAGAACGGGCACAAAGAGGAGGGGAAGAAGGATGGTAAGGAAGAGAGAAGAGGTGAGGAAAAAGCGGCAGAGTGTGGCAAAGAGGGAGCGGCAGAGAGAAAGAAACGGCAGAGAGACTGGGGGAGCAGAGAGACAAGGCAGGTAGCCTTGGAGTGTGACAGAAAGAAGAGGCAGGCCGGACTAGTGTGAAGAAGAGGCAAGCAGTGAGTACCAAAGCCACCCCCCCAGCAGCACTAGCCACCCAGCCCCGAGCAGTACTAGCCGCTCCAGCAGCCAGAAGCAGTAGCCAACCAGCCCCCTGCAGTACTTGCCGCCCCAGCAGCCAGAAGCACTAGCCAACCAGCCCCCAGCAGTACCAGCCGCCCCAGCAGCACTATCCGCCCAGCAGGCAGAGGTCCAGCCGTGCAGTGGCCCAGCCGTGCAGAGGTCCAGCCGTGCAGTGGTCCAGCCGTGCAGAGGTCCAGCCGTGCAGTGGTCCAGCCGTGCAGAGGTCCAGCCGTGCAGAGGTCCAGCCGTGCAGAGGTCCAGCCGTGCAGAGGTCCAGCCGTGCAGTGGTCCAGTCGTGCAGAGGTCCATCCGTGCAGAGGTCCAGTCGTGCAGAGGTCCAGCCGTGCAGAGGTCCAGCCGTGCAGAGGCCAGCTGTGCAGAGGTCCGGTAGCCCGACCCTGGGACACCACCCCCAAGCCGAGAAGCAAGACGCTGAGGAGCACAGGTACTGGACTTGTTTCCCCCTAATTGCGGACGAGGAAGCGTGACTCCCTTAGTCGCGACAGTGCACCAGAGACTTTTCCACACGGAGGAGGCGGAACAGCCATCGAGCCACACCCTTCAATGTCCCCAACCTTTAGCCCGGGGTTACCTCCTGGCCGTGTTCGGGCGTACATCGCAGAGGACAATTGTCACCCGAAGATAAATGTTGTAAATAGGAAGAGATCCGTTTCTGAATTTGCGCAGTAAACAACCGTTAAACCAACTGCAGTGTCGTATCTTTTGCCACCACCACAGCACCCACCTACACAATTTGGCATAGTCGGCAGGATCCAAGACCCGGATTAGAGGATGGAACCGTCAAGCAGCGGGGGCGCCACCGCGCCTGCCGCGATCGTAATGGGAGCTGCTCTGATGAACATCCCTAAATTCGATTAGCCCACCAAGCCAATTTAGCACTCAATTCCCTGGAGGGGGACACAAGGAGAGCTGTACTGGTCCTACCAGCTGACAAGCGTGACACGCTAGAAGCTATTATCAATAGACTGGACTCATTATTCGAGGATGTCACTTTAGTCGCTGATTTTTTAAAAAAATCCTACACGCAGGTGCAAAGGAATGGGGAGTCCCTCCAACAATTTGCAGTGGGGCTTCAAGGTATGTGGAGTCGGTTGGTGAAGAAAGATCCAGAGGGATGCGCGGCGCTACCCGAGCCTGACCGGATTGTGAGGAACCAGTTTATCTCCGGTCTGGATACCCACACCAGGAGGAGAATGCTGCGAGAGTTCATCAGAACCATACCTACGGTGACGATGGGCGATGTACTAAGAGAGGAAGAACTCCATCGAGAGGAAGCTGGGGAAGCCAATGTAGCCTCGCAAAGTACCGGCCCTACAGAAGCGACGCCAGGTGGAGTGGTGCGACCGGGATCCGGGTTTCAAGATTTCGTCCGGGATGTACGGGAAGCCATCCGGGAGTTGAAAATGGAGGTCGCACAGTTGAGAGTGATGGCCGATAGACCGAAACCGACGCCGCGATCATTCAGAGGGCCGCCAGGTGGCTCTCGTCATTGTTGGCGCTGTGATCAACCAGGACATTTTGCCCGAGAGTGCAGAGCGGAGCGGTTGCCCAGAAGGGAACAGCCACCGTTGAACTAGGAGCTCCCGCCGCTGAGGGTCAAGCCGCGGGCAATTCACTGTTAGGCCCACGAGGGAACGGGGAACTGTTGACGGGCCGATGCCAAGTGGTGACGGCCGTCATTGTGGGAGTGGAGGTCCCCTGCCTGATTGATGCGGGATCCGAGGTGACGACCATGACGTACCAGCTATTCCACGACAAGTTCCAGAACGATCAGAGGTTAGAAGCACCCTGGATAGAGCTGACGGCAGCCAATAGCCTTCCAATTCTGATGGCAGGGGTGACCTGGCTACCAGTGGAGGTGTTTGGACGAGAGTTCCAGCGGGCCGGCATTGTGGTGGTCCATAACTGCGCTCGACCATGTGTGCCCGTAATCATCGGCATGAATGTTCTGCAAGAGATACATGGGCTAATGTTCAACGAAGTCGGTGACAGTTATTGGGAGCTTCTGGCGTCTGATCAGAAGGTACAACGGACCCTATTTCATGTTCATCAGGTGTGTCAACGGCAAGCAAGCTGGAAGACTGTCGTGGGGCAAGTTGGGATGGTCCGCGCTCCAAGCAGAACGGGAATCCGGGTAGAACACCATCGAGAGGTCGCTGTTCCTTTGATGGTCGGAACACACCACCGGCTGAAGGGCGCCCTGGTCGTAGTGGAACCTGTAAAGACTGTGGAGAATCCTAGTGCGTGGGTGGTTGGAAGAACGATGTGTCGAATCGCAAGAGGCATGGTCACGGTCCGGATTCCCACCATTGTCATCTCAGCGGGCTACCCTACTAGCGGGCATCGAGTTAGTCCGGCCGGAAGACGTGTCCGTTCCAACCAATACCGAAGGCCATGCAGGAAGGTTAAGGCAAGAAGATCAGGGTCCTACTCCAGAACAGGATTCAAGCAATCGGCTGTGGCAACAGTTGGAGCTGGACGGAGTGGCCACGACGACAGAGCCCGAGGAGCAGTTGAAGCTTTTGGTGCGGCGGTTTGACTGGGTGTTCGCCCAACATGAAGAGGATTACGGGTGTACCACCACTATCGAGTATCGAAATATCCCACCGGCGTTGCATCGAGAGGTGAAGGACCTATTACAGAAGATTTTGGAAGGCCAAGTGATCAGGGAGAGTCAAAGTCCGTGGGCGGCTCCAATCGTTCTGGTAAGTAAGAAGGATGGCACCCTCAGATTTTACGTGGACTATCGGAAGCTCATCGGGATGCCTATCCGCTACCACGGGTGGAGGAGTCGTTAACTGCCATGCAAGAAGCACGATTTTATACCACACTGGACCTAGCCAGTGGGTACTGGCAGGTGTCCATGAAGGAAGAAGACAAGGAGAAGACGGCCTTCATCACTCCTTCTGGACTATTTGAATTTCACCGAATGCCGTTTGGGCTCACCAACGCGCCCAGTACATTCCAGAGGTTAATGGAACATTGCTTAGGGGACTTGAATTACGAGTCGGTGCTGATCTACCTGGACGACATCGTAATTTTCTCCAAGACCTTCACCGAACATCTCCAGCATCTACATGTGGTGTTGGAGCGGCTGGGCCAGTATGGTCTCAAGTTGAAGCCTAGTAAGTGTAAGTTGGCCCGTCAACAAATCAAGTACCTCGGTCATCTTGTGGATGGGGCGGGAATCGCCCCAGACCCGGGGAAAGTGAAGGCGGTACAAGAGTGGCCCGTGCCGAAAAACACAACGGAAGTAAGGGCCTACTTGGGCTTAGTCGGATACTATCGATGATTTATTCAGGACTTCACCAAGATCGCGGCCCCCCTGAATCAACTCCTGTGCGAACAACTCACGCAGAAGAAGGGAAGTCACAGTCGGAGTGTCGCCGAACAGTGGCAGGAACCTCAACAACGGGCGTTCGAGGAATTGAAGACTAGACTAGTGTCAGCCCCGATCTTGGTGTTCGCTGACTTTAATCGAACATTACGGTTATACACCGATGGTAGCTTAAAAGGACTGCGAGCCGTGCTGGCCCAACAGCAAGGGGGAACCGAACGGCTCATTGCGTATGGGAGCAGCAGTCTCCGACCAACAGAGCGCAACCGCGCTAACTACAGCTCATTTAGACTAGAGCTTTTAGCTATATTGTGGGCCATTACGGAACGCTTTGCCGAATATTTAGCCGACAGCAAAGTGGACATCTACACTGATAACAACCCACTGGCCTACCTAAATACTGCAAAATTGGGAGCGATGGAACAGAGGTGGGTGGCCCGGTTGGCTCGGTTCGACTATGTGATCCATTACAAACCAGGCAAGGATAACACCAATGTGGATGCCCTGTCATGACAGCCCTGTGAAGTCGCTTACGGAGAGGTGGATGAAGAACAGGAGGAAATCGAGATTCCCCCACTGCGAGTGGTCCCGACAGAGTCAAGGACCAAGAAGGTCACTACAGTGGTCCAAGCATCTGCCGGAATGGCTGAACTGTATGACCAAACCGAATGGGCGCGGCGCCAGCAGCTGGATGCGAACATCAGGGTAGCCGCAGCCTGGGTAATGCAAGGGAAAAGCCCAACATCGGTGGAGAGAAGCAGACGTCACGAGCACGGATACTGGGCCGTCAATTAGAGCGGTTGGAGCTGCAGAATGGAGTCCTGTACAGCATAGTGTGGGCTCCGCCAGAGTACCGAGAACTATGGCAGCTGGTGTTACCAAAGGCAGACGTGAAGACAATATGCAGGTGGATGCATGAGAAGGGAGGCCACTTTGCAGGGGACTAAACGGTTTGATTGATCCGTAATCACTTCTACTCTCCAGGATTAGAGGAAGTAACCAGGCACGTATGTGAAGAATGTGCGATCTGTGTGGTGTACAAGGCTATTGAGCAGTGTGAAGAGCCGATGGTCATCAAAACGGGAGAACCGCTGGAGCTGTTGTCGGTCGACTTTCTGACCATACAGGAAGTCACGTCGACCACTTCTCCAAATTTGCGGTAGTGATTCCAACCCGGGATCAGACTGCGTCAACAACAGCCACTGCATTGTGGAAACACGTTCTTCGTCCTTACGGGTGTCCGAGACGACTATAATCCGACCAAGGGCCGAACTTCGAATCCGAACTCATCCGGGAGCTTTGTGCCCTCCATGGAATAAGGAAATCGAGGATGACGCCTTACCATCCGCAAGGCAATGGGGCCTGTGAGAGATTTAACCGCACATTACTTGGTCTGCTGAGAACCCTGGGGGAGGAGAAACAGGAACGATGGCCCGAATACATAGAAGAGCTACAACCACACGGTGCACCGCACAACGGGTTACACTCCGTATCAGCTGATGTACGGCCGTCCCAGTCGGTTGCCACTAGCGCTCCTTTGGGAGACCCCAGAGTCTCACGTGGACAGGTCTCCCACTGAATGGGTACAGGAACACCAGAGGCGTCTGAACATCGCGAAAGGCGGGGTGGAGAGAGTTGGAGTAAGAGAGAAGACTCTGAACCGAGCTAGACGTCCCGCAATCTTTCACCCTGGAGATTGAGTATTGGTCCGGAACCGCCGAGCGACACGCGGGGGTAATCTAGAAACTTGATGGGAAAGAAGACCATATGTGGTAATTAAGCGTATTGATCCTGAACTCCCGGTGAATGAAGTACGGCCAGAAGGGGATCAGGGCCAGAGTCTAAACCTACACCGGAACCTGTTGCGGCCCTGCACCTATCCCATGCCAGATGTGGTATCCTCGCCAGGACCAGAAGAGCGGAGGGGCTCGTTGCCGACTGCTGCAGGAGAGGACTGGTGGCTGGTGATCCCGTCAGATGACCCCTCGGCATCCCGGGAACAAGTGCCAATGGAGGCAGCAGAGTTAGCTGGGCCCTTGGAGCCATCAACACCTGAAGAGAACCGCGGATTAAGATATCCTCAGAGAAGTGGCCGTAACAGACGACCGGCTTATCTACAGGACTACGAAGTACAAGTGCAGAGGAATACAGGAGTAAAAGCACCCCAATATTTGTAAAGCAATTTCTCAAAATTATGGCAACACCAAATATGTGGTAATAAACTACTTTTTGCACCCATGGCAGGGCTCAGAACGGAAGGCGCGCCATTTGGATTTTGGAGCGTAGATTTTGCTTGAATGGTTTTCGGGTGCCATGTCGCATTTGCAACACCCTGGAGGGAGAAAAACAGTGGAAACCCCCAAAAGTGACCCCATTTTGGAAACCATACCCCTCAAGGAATTTATCTAGGGGTATAGTGAGCAATTTGACCACCCAGGTTTTTCGCTGAATTTATTGGAATTAGGCAGTGAAAATGAAAATCTACATTCTTTTCACTAAAATGTTGAATTTTATTAATTTTCACAAGAAATAAAGCAGAAAAAACACCCCAACATTTCTAAAGCAATTTCTCCCGAGTACGGCAATACTCCATATGTGGTAATAAACTGCTGTTTAGACACACGGCAGGGCTCAGAATGGCAGTAGTGCTTCTTGGCATTTCGATTTTGCTTGATTGCTTTGATTGATTGATTTTTTCAGAAAAATCAAAGAAGTTTTTAATTTTTACAGGAATATAAGAGAAAAAGCAGCCCAACATTTGTAAAGCAATTTCTCCTGATTACGACAGTACTTCATATGTGGTAATAAACTGCTGTTTTAGACCCACGGCAGGGCTCAGAATGGAAGGAGTGCCAGTGGGCTTTTGGAGCACAGATATTGCTGGATCGGTTTTTGGGCACCATGTTACATATGAAGAGCCCCTGAGATAACAGTACAGTGGAAACATCTAAAAAGTGACTCCATTCGGGAAACTACACCCTTTGAAAAATTAATCTAGGGGTATAAGTGAGCATTTTGACCCGACAAGTTTTTTTTCTAAATTGATTAGCATTGGACAGCGAATATAAAATATTAAGTATTTTTTCCAATATGATGTCGTTTTGCCTCAAAATGTTTCTTTTCTATGATGATTAAAGGAAAAAAAGCATCCCAACATTAGTAAAGCAATGTCTCCCGAGTATGGTAATACCCCATATGTGGTCATAAACTGCTGTTTAAACATATGGGAGGGCTCAGAAAGGAAGGAGTGTCTTTGAATATTGGAGGGTGGATCTTTCTGGAATGATTTGCAGATGCCATGTCGCATTTGCAAACCCACTGATGCACCAGAACAAAAGTGACCCCATTTTAGAAACTAAGCCCATAAAGACATTTATTAAGGGGAGTAGTGAGCATTTAGACCCCACATGTTTTGTTTTTTGTTTTTTCAGAAATTAATACGCAGCGGATGATACAAAGTGAAATTAAAATTTCTCCACTGATATGCGATTTCAACGCACAATATGTTGTGCCCAGCTGGTGCCGCTGGAGAATCTTACCCCATAAATGGTTAAGCGAGCCTTACATGTGAATGTAAACTGCTGTTTGGGAACACTGTAGGGCTTAGAAAAGGGAGGGAGGGGCATTTGGCTTTTGGAGCGTAGATTTTGCTAGGCAGTAATTCTGTTTGGAGTTTTACTGGTATTTAAGTTTATAATGTGGGGGCATATGGGTGGGCTTGTAGTGCTCACAGGTATGGCATTACTGCTCCAGCGGTGGCAGCTGTCTGCTGTTTCCCCCACAGCACCAGTTCTTATAACGGCGCCGCAGAGTGCCAATGTCGCACAAACCATGGCTGCATCTCCCCCAGTGCCGGCGTCTCCGGCTCCTTGCAGTTTTGTGGCTCCCCACTCCTCCACCCACCCCCCCCCCCCTCAGCAGGCTCCACGTGGTCTGGCCCAGTTTTTTGGTTTAACAAGCAGGTCAGCCGTTGTTAATAGAAGTGCCCAGCAGGTTGCGCTGTCTCCTCACTCTACAGTGCCAGCAGGTACTGTGCTGGTAATAACAAGTGAGTGCTCCAGGTGGGTCTTTGCGGCGGGGACAGAGTCGTCGGGTTAAATTTTCCGAGACTGGTATTTTTGTGTTGTTGCCCCTCTGGGGACTTATTTATCCACTGACACAAGCGAAAAAATCTGAAAGAATGAATTTATAGATATATGGTCTCTTATTTCACCGGAACATTTAACTGTAGATAAAGAAAAACGGATGAAAAAGAACGAGAAAAAAGCAAAGGTGGCCAAGACTTTCGGCAATTTGCTCCAGGCGTTCTCCGTGTTGGCTTGTATACTGTCTAAGAAACACCAGGTAATTAGTTCTGAGTTTTTTATTTACCAGGATACAATTTTCTCAACATACAAGCTGCATGGGGGTACAGACTGGTGGAGATACGATGAAGAGTTTAAGCGAAGGTTGGCTTTGCATCCAGAAGTAGATTGGGCATAAAAGGCTGGCGATTTCTGGTTTCAATTAATTATGTCGCAACAACCATCCTCATCCTTTCTTCGTCCGGCGGCCGGTTCCTCGACCCCCAGCTTGATACAGGTGAAATTAAAATTTCTCCACTGATATGCGATTTCAACGCACAATATGTTGTGCCCAGCTGGTGCCGCTGGAGAATCTTACCCCATAAATGGTTAAGAGTTTGTTGAATGTACAACCAGGGACATTGCCGGTTTTTTGCCTCCTGCTGTTTCCATCATGAGTGCTCGATTTGTGGAGGAACTCACTCCGCATTTTGATGCTTCAAAAAAAGAAAGGCGGTGTCCAAAACTCCTGCTTCCAGCAGCACCAAGGACACCAGTAAGTGTAGCAGAGATGCGCCAATGGTACCCCAAGAGGCAGGAAGCCGACGTACTTGAATGCGGTTTCAAGAACGGTTTTTACAACCCTCATGTTCCGCAAAAAGGAATATTCTTTATGGGTAATTTTAAGTCAGTTGGAGATCTACAGGTGGTGGTGCAAGAAAAAAAACGACAAGGAGGTGGAGCTGGGTAGAATGTCTGGGCCCTACAACAAACCTCTATCTAATCTTGGTATCTCCTCCCAGTTGAATGGCAAATTTTACGTCAATACATGTTTGCCTATGGGTTGCTCTATCTGCTGCAGATACAGTATTTTGAAAGGCTTAGTTCCTTCTTAGAGTGGGTTGTAAAGTTAGAATCAGGTTAGACTCACTATTTGGACAATTTTCTTTTTGTTGGTCCTAGTGATTCAGATGTTTGCCCTATATTATTGAATTGTTTTAATTATTTTACGTCCCATTTCGGCATTTGAAAAGACGGAAGGACCTGCGACAGTCATGTCCTTTTTGGAAATTGAATTTCACATGGTAGATATGGTCTTTCACCTGCCGGGCAACAAGTTGGCCAATTTGTTGTCTTTGATTGACCATTTTATGTTTGCAAAGAAGGTGACATTACAACAATCCGAGTTTTTGCTAGTAAGGTGATGCCGATGGGGCACACTTTTTCTCGCCACCTCTTATTGGCCATGAAGGATATAAAGGCCCTACAACATTTTTGCGTGACGAGACACATCAAGGATGATTTTTCTGTCTGGCGCTAATTTTTGCAGACATATAATGGTCTCAATCTTGTTTTATGAGCTGTTTACCATCGCAGCCGGCTCGGTTGGTTACGGTGCAGTGTTTAGTAAGTCGTGGTCTATGGCTCGCTGTCCAAACACATGGTTTTCTTTGCGTTTGATTGAAAGTTTGACCTTATTGGAACTCTTCCCAATAATAGTGTCAGTTGAACTGTGGGGGGAGCATTTTGTTTTGGACTGAAAACCTGGCGACTGTTTTAGCCATTAATAACTTCACTTCCAGTTCATTATTGCTTTTGGCATTGTTGCATTGATCCTTTTCAGGGCAAGACATATTCCAGGGGTTGACAACGGAGTAGCTGATGCTCTTTCTCATTCACAGATGGAACTCTTCAGGGAGCTTAATCCAACAGCATAGTTGATGGGAGAACAATGTCCAGCAGACCTCTGGTCCTTGGTGGAAGCGAGATGATGGCTTTAGTTCAGGCATCTTTTACAAGACCCACATGGTCCGGATATAGTAAGTCATTGAATTATTTGCGCTGCTGCAAGCCGAGCCCTGCTGGCCCTTTTAGAGTTTTTGCGCCTCAATAACGCATCACCACTTATGGTAAAAATACACACGATTGGCTTGTCCTTCATGCTGCTAAGCTGTAGTTTTCCAAACATAACTAAGGATTTTTGAGTTTGGCAAATATTAAAGGGTTGGCGTAAGGGGTCTTTGGCGTCAGATGCTTGGTGGCCCATATCTTTTATTCTCTTGCAGCGCATCCGGTCCTCTCTTTCGGTTATATGCACAGATGCTTATTTTAATTGGATGACTTACATTGGGCGAATTAGTCTATTGTTATCCATTAGTTTATGAAATCTCTGGAGCAATCTTTTTATGCATCATCAGGGGACAATACATAGCTAACAGTAACTAAAGGGGACTATTTAGGGAACACTAACTACAGGGGACTATATAGGGAACAGTAACTACAGGGGACTATATAGGGAACACTAACTACAGGGGACAAATCATTGGTAACAGTGACTACAGAGGACTATATAGGGACAGTAACTACAGGGGACTATATAGGGAACAGTAACTACAGGGGACTATAGGGAACACTAACTACAGGGGACTGTATGGGGAACAGTAACTACAGGGGACAATACATAGGTAACAGTATCTACAGGGGTCTATAGGGAACAGTAACTACAGAAGACTATATAGGGAACAGTAACTACAGGGGACTATATAAGGAACTAACTACAGGGGACTATAGGGAACACTAACTACAGGGGACTATATAGGGAACAGTAACTACAGGGAGCAATAACTACAGTGGACTATGTAGGGAACAGTAAATACAGGGGACAATACATAGGTAACCATATCTACAGGGGACGATTGGGAACAGTAACTACACGGTACTGTCGTGGAAATCCATTGCTCAAAATATATTAGACTGAAATTTATACGAGTCCAAACAGACTCTCAAGGCCAGACTCCATTAGTCAGTATCCTAATTAGGATATTTCACCGATATATATCGAGAGAGGAGAAGAAAACACACAGACACGCTGATATGTTCAAAATGCTCCTCTGAAGGATTTATTACCAAACTCAAAATGTTAAACTGAAATTCAGAAAGGGTGTAGGCTTGAGGTAAACCAATCAGAGACAATGTAACAATATTTGTTATTCAGTAAAAAGCATACAATAAAATACATCCCAGATACATCATTATAATTCTTCACACATTATGTTTACAGGTGTCTTATCTCTCTTTTGGACAGAATATTCTCGTGGAGATGGGGGAGACCTTCCCTCACGCATACTTGCCACCCTCCCATCTCCCTCCCTGTCCAACTTCGCATGGGAACCAAGGTCAAAGATAAAACATACGAAATCAACATTACTTGTATTAAAGGAACAATGACTTTTCTATTCACTACAATAAAACCAAGATGGTAACTCCAGACTAGATGGCTGCTGCACGAAACTAAATCATTTAAACATTATCATCACTTTCACATAATACATATCTTAGTAATTCGGCATCCTGCTTGATAATTCACAATGTAATTTCATACAGAGAATATAAGCAAATAAATCATCCTTCACAAACCCCCCTTTTTCTCATATTAAATTACAGAAATTATATATTATGATTATGAAACTCAAGCAATATATCAATAGGGCCACAACTAATATGATGCCATCACCAATGTCCGGTTAGGGTATGGGGTCCCACCAGTGTATTGACAAGTCATGTACATCATCGTCCTCTTCTTCTCCTGTCTTCTGATTAAAACACTTGATACTGCTGACGGATTCACTCAGGTCTTTGGTCTTTACTTTGAACTTTGCTGATGTCATCAGGACTTGGTTTGGTCCTTCTCATCTTTCAGACCCCGTCTCTTTTAGTTTACGTCACCGGGCTGTACACAGCAACTCATGCTGTGAGCCTGGGGTGAGATCCCACGTAGGCGGATTAGTGGAGTGTTATTATGACCACCACAAACCCTCCGCTCATCTGTCTTCTTCCTCCGGTAAGTTACTTGTCTGGGCGGCTGCTTGGAATTGTGACACTGCCGTCAGTTCATGACAAACGCGTTGTACTGGCTCCGGCTGCGCCTGCCGCACCTCAGTGATGGAGTTCATCGTATTAAAAATCTTTTAGTTCATGTTTACTGGCACTTGCTGGGGACCCCCAACCCTTGTCAATTGTTAAAATAAATACTAATCTGGTGATAACATCTACGTACTATAAAAGTTGTTCTAAGTACATACAATAACAATGTCAGGCCCTTAAACTAAATCAAACAAACACCTTTTATATAAGTAAAACTTCTCTGTTCCAATGGACAGGGCACCTAGAAGATGTGTAATTATTGGGTACATTTCATTTGCACTTGGTGTCACGCTTTCCAGCAGGATTTGTACCTTGATCTGAGCTGATTGCCTGGAACATCTCCAACTCACCAAAATATACACAGATTCCACATGTTTATCTGACAAATGTCGCAAACCAATTTTTCTTACTCTAATTTGTATTGCATGGGAAGGCCTCTCAAGGTCTGTTCTCTTCGTGGGAGGCGGGTATGATAAGGTTGGCACCGGTCTGCCAGGACTGTTCTGTAGGCAAATCAAACAGCTCTAACAGAATTTAGCAGCAACAGCTGTAAAGCCTGGGACATGCCAATTAGATCTTACCAAATCGATCCTTGCAGTCTTGGGGCATATGTGAGGTCATACACCATCAATGCAAGTGCCATCAAGAGTGCCTTGGGTGTTACCGGTTTACCTTCCTTTATCCGTCCACATTCTGTCAGAATCTGGTTCTCACGCCTTCCGCTCCCAGTTGGACTCTTCCTGTGGAGAACAAGCTTTTCATAGCCTAATCAGTAATTGATCTTAATCAGATAATTAACTTGAAGAAAAACATTAACAATGACAGATTTATGTTAAACGTTCACACTGGTCAGTAACTAAAACTGATACCTACAAACTGATTCTTCTTCTTTATATACATATCTATACTTACACATATACACTGCACAGAATTCTCTGCTCTAAAATTTTCCTTTTACAATAACAACAAAAAGAAACAAATAAAAATGTTTTCGCATGGGAATATTCCGCTTCTGTACCTTTTATCTGACGCATGACTCTAATAGTCCAATGCTAAGGCTGGTCCAGAACTTTACATGAAACTTAACCTCAGTATTTAATATTCCCACAACACTTCTTAAATACAGTTAGTAAACAAACTAACCTTGGGACAATGTCTAGAGAACTGCTGACATCTTATCATTGTACAAACACCAGTTCAATACTTGGGATAACACTGTTCCCCCGTCCCTTACACACAACGTCTGCAGTGGGGGAAGATACCGGCCGGGCTTCAGGCCCCCCTGAGAACAGATCTACACATATACGAGCACATTGTCATACACTTCTACCTCGGGTAGTTGTATGTTCTGCAGTCGCTGGGACGGGTAATCTGGCCGGGCTGCACTTTTCACAGGTACCTTTGCTGTTTTACCTATGCCATGCCGTACGCACATCATGCCGGCTGCTACAAACCTAGTGGTGGCATTATTGTATCCAGGGACAAGCCAATTTACTGATACCTGGCTGCATATACCCTTGTTGTCAGTTCTGTCTTCTCTTGCTCTCTCAATTGGCTTACCCGATGATCCAATAAAGTTACTACTACCAATGGGCCCATAATTGTGGGCGATGCCAAAAGTGTACCTAGAGTCAGTGTAAATGTCGGCCGTCTTACCTTCTGCCAGGTTACAAGCCTCAGTGAGCACCTCCAGCTCCGCTCCTTGAGATGAACAAGAAGGTGAGAGTGGTTTCTGGGTAATTTACCTTGTGCCTCGTATCCTGTTCTACACATACTGTATATAATAAAGTATGTCTACATTACAAATTTACATTGGAAACCCATGTCACATATAGATAGAACATTTCAAAAGGGTGAAGTTTTATTGTTCCACATTCATCTGATGATCCAGAACACTTGTAAATCCCACCCACCAGGTCCTGTAAATACCTGATTAATACAAAAACAAACAAAATATGTTACTGAAATCTGGCATAAAATAAACAATATTCAAACAATTTTTTTGTTTTGCCTTCTCCCCATCTAAATCTGTAAAGACTCATCTGTGAGTGACGTCACCTCTGCCTCCTGTGTAAATTTGGTGGAGGGGGATGGTCTCTTACACAATACCTCATATTGGGTGGAGACTACAGCACAGCTTACCCAGTGCCATATTCACCGTTCTGGAAGGATCTGGAACATCTACACAGAAAAAAACCTCAAAATGTAGGTTACTGTCATACACATTTAATCTGGATTACTCATCGAAGCTCATACACATTTTGTAGATCTCCTAGAACCAAATTCATTAATTCAAAACAAAATAAAACACAAAACAAAACTACCTGATCAGTCCCTTCAACATTCCCTCTTATTTGGACTCTGCGAAAGTAATGTAGCAGAGTTCAAAATTACATATCAACATAGTAAAATTAGGCACTCTATCGGGGGGGGGGGGGGTGGCACTAGTTTAACCCCCTGTAATACACAACAGCCTGGAACAAAAAAAGATTACTTTCTCCTGACAAAAATACATTTTATCTTTAAAATGACCTGCAACCATTTACCTGTAAAACATCTCACATTTTCAAAAATAACATTTAGGCAGCACCATAGCACGTGCCTCATGTGTGAAAACCCAAAAAAACAAGACAAATGTAATTAGTTATTCAATAACACGAAAAATGATATATCTGGTAATATTAATTACTGCAAACCAATAAGCTGTACATACAAATAGGGAACAGAGGGGGCACATATATTTTCAAAACCCCGTGTCCCACAATATCTGTAGTTTAATACATTTGAATTAACATCAAAACATTTCAACATTAAATCTTATCACACTATAACACATTAATCTGCAGTATAGCTTTTATCTTTTTACAAACAGATCCAGCCGGCTGTAATATTTTTCTCGCTTGGTGTAGTTACAGACGACTGCGCGTGCGCGAAGACAAGACACGTTACATAAAAAAAAATGAAAAAAAGTTGAACTGATTTTAACCCCATACACAAAACACTAACATTTTTAGACATTACTGCTGTTAAAAATAGGAAACATACAATATAGTTCTGCTTTTATTGTGGCCATTAGTTTCAAACTTCAGACATGTTACATTACACACATCACACAGATGTCTCATCACATCACACATGTTCACATTACACTCCCCCCGTTCTGACCCACGTTAGTCACTGCAATGTACCTGGCTGCTCAGTTTTCTTCACTCTTCCAATGAAAATTTACACCTGTATTTAAATTGTTCTTTCTCACATCATCTTACTTGTAACCACGTGTAATCACCTGCTTTGTCCTTTTAACTTATGCCTTGTCCTGGCCACTCCACTCCCTTTCTCAACTTTCCACAAACCATTGTCTTTATCACATGCAAACATCCATCTTACGGCTGCCAGCCTCTTCAACAATTTTTTTTTTTTCAGTGTGTTATTTTGCCTTCACATACTTTACAATTAAAGCCCCAGCTCCTTTTGCTCTTTCTAATGTTGGCCGGGACCAGTGCCCCAAAGCATCTTTGTCCAACTTCCTCCTGACCCCATGGTCGGAGAGCAGTAGGGTGATTTCCGGTAAATCCCCCACCTCCAGGCAAACAGGCCATGCCACGTTTGCCGACAGATATCTCAGACCAGTCTATCCCCTAGACTGTCTTACCAATACGATATCAAAAGTCGTTCCTCCAGACATTCTAGCAGTAGGATCCTCTGATCCCTCACTGTATTGAACATCAAGAACAGACAAAATGCTGCCAATCAACAAATACAAGAGCAAATTCTTCAACACAATCGACATTCATGAACCTCCATTGATTCAAGCAGGAGTTGGTAACACTTCACTTATGCAGAACACTTGCTGCCGGGTGTGTCTTTCGGTTCATACAGCCTGTGATGTAGCATATATCCCAAACTCTTTCCTCTAGCACTTTGCAATGGTTTCACATGCAAATTATATTTGGTAACATATATATTATCCTCCCCGCTCAGTCGTTCACTCTGTGGGTTGTAGTTTAGGGGGCTGTTATCTATGTTGGTGATAATTTCTTTACGGGCTATGGGTCTGAGCCAATACCAATGTCCTTCACTGTAATTACTACTACGACACAGGTGGCACCTGGGGTAAGTGTCAGGGTCATTCATTGAATACAGGATGTTATATTACAACGGTATTCAATCCAGCGGTCTGATGTTATACTACTACAGACTTAATTACTTGGATGTTATTTTACATCAAAGTGTATATGCCGGATTATCACATGTGCTAGAAATCAGTCTGTACTGATTCCCACCTTATGCCAGTCTGGCAATGCATACAACTGGTTTATGGACCCTTACACACAATATCACTGTCTGTCAATGAGTTAGGAAAATATAAATGATTTTCTAATACAGTATTCAAAGTTTTCCCTGTTGCACTGGGTAATGGTATTGAGTGCAAATTCAATATAGACACAATTGCTTCTCCTTGCACTGGATTCTACATTATCAGGACTTAACCATTGAAGCCCCTGTGGTACTACAGGATATTACTCACAACTATGCAACTGTACTCTCACCTACAAACAGTCAGTACCTCCCAACTATAATCCCAGACAAACGGGTAACAGATCAACTATTAATCCTCAACAATTTTACACAACTAAATAACAAATTACACTACAATAAAGCAGCAAGCAGAAGTTTTGTTTTTTCCTCACAGTCCAGACTACAATCTTTTCATTTCAAATACTTCACATGTGAGTTACGACTTCTCTCAGCCATGCGCTACGTCACTGCATTCCAAAGGCAGAGGTCTTACACTTCTCACAATTTTTCTGGTTAAAAATGTAATTGCTGGCAAAAATTCTCTCATGTCTTTCATATCAACCGTTTAAGATCATGTACACACCTGCAATCCCTCATCACACAAAAAGCTTCAACATACCTTTTTGGATCCATCTTTCAACCCACTTCTGACTAAGGAGCCTCGTCCATAAAGAAGTGACGTCTGACAGCTAGATTCCAAGGCTTACGCAATACATGTGTGAATGGTGTAAGAATAAGCTCCTTACCTACCGCGGTTTTTTGTAATTCACAGATGCAAAGCCAGACCTCTCCAGTGACAGCTTATCAGACGTGCAATCTTCCCGGGTTTCAGCACCATTACTGTCATGGAAATCCATCGCTCAAAATATATTAGACTGAAATTTATACGAGTCCAAACAGACTCTCAAAGCCAGACTCCATTAGTCAGTATCCTAATTAGGATATTTCACCGATATATATCGAGAGAGGAGAAGAAAACACACAGACACGCTGATATGTTCAAAATGCTCCTCTGAAGGATTTATTACCAAACTCAAACTGTTAAACTGAAATTCAGAAGGGGTGTAGGCTTGAGGTAAACCAATCAGAGACAATGTAACAATATTTGTTATTCAGTAAAAAGCATACAATAAAATACATCCCAGATACATCATTATAATTCTTCACACATTATGTTTACAGGTGTTTTATCTCTCTTTTGGACAGAATATTCTCGTGGAGATGGGGGAGACCTTCCCTCACGCATACTTGCCACCCTCCCATCTCCCTCCCTGTCCAACTTCGCATGGGAACCAAGGTCAAAGATAAAACATACGAAATCAACATTACTTGTATTAAAGGAACAATGACTTTTCTATTCACTACAATAAAACCAAGATGGGAACTCCAGACAAGATGGCTGCTGCACGAAACTAAATCATTTAAACATTATCATCACTTTCACATAATACATATCTTAGTAATTCGGCATCCTGCTTGATAATTCACAATGTAATTTCATACAGAGAATATAAGCAAATAAATCATCCTTCACAGGACTATATAGGGAACTAACTACAGGGAATTATAGGGAACACTAACTACAGGGGAATATATAGGGGATAGTAACTACAGGGGACTATATGGAACTAACTACAGGGGATTACATAGGGAACACTAGCTACATGGGACTATATAGGGAACACTAACTACATGGGACTATATAGGGGCCCTTATCTACAGGGACCGCCTCTGGGGGTCCTATCTACAGGGACCGCCACAAGGGGCTCTATCTACAGGGAATGCCACATGGGGCTATATCTACAGGGAACGCCATAGGGGGCTCTATCTACAGGGAACATCACAGGGGGCCCTATCTACAGGGGGCACTATAAGGGGAACGCTACAATGAATGTCACAGGGGCCACTATCTACAGGGAATGCTACAGTGGGCCCTGTCTGCAGGGAAAGGTACATGGGGCACTATCTACAGGGAATGCTACTACCTACAGAAGGCTCTATGGGGAGCACTATCTACAGACGGCTCTATGGGGAGAACTATCTATAGAGGGCTCTACTGGGAGCACTATCTACAGAGGGCTCCATGAGAGGCACTATCTACAGGGGGCTCTATGAGGGGCCCTATCTACAGGGGGCTCTATGAAGGGCACTATCTACAGGGGCTCTATGAGGGGCACTATCTACATGGGGCTCTTTGAAGGGCACTATCTACAGGGGGCACTGTGTGTGGTGCATTACTTTACAGTGTTTGACACAATTTTATTCATTGGCACAGTGTATGGTACTATTATAATTAGGGGTACAGTGTATGGTACTATTATAAACAGGGGTACAGTGTATGGTACTATTCCATTCAGGGGCACAATGTGTAACACTATTATATTCGGGGGCACAGTGTATGATACTATTATATTTAGTAGCATAGAGTGTGGCACCATAAGAATTTGCTCTTCGTTTATAGGTGCAGAAATTTAAAAAAAGTGAGCTTCCGAAGACATCTGATTGAGCAAATTGACCCATTTCAGCAGAAATGGGTCATAACCAGGAGGCATCATAGAGTTCTGGACCAGATGAAAAAGTAAAGAGAAAAAGAACGAATCTGAGAAGTCGTCACCAGTGAGTCACTAAATGTAAATGTTTATTCTCCCTGTGACTGCTCAGTACTGTAGTCACTGTATGATCTGCAGTGAGATGATGTGTGTATCGTTCATTTTTGTGAAACTACAACTCCCAGCATATCCTTACCATCGTTCTGGCTATACTGGGAGCTGTAATTTTATTCCGTACAAACTTATATGGCAGGGGTTAAAATAAATCTGCAAATTATCTCTGTACTGAGCTGTATTTGTACTGGTGCTTTATATATGTACTGAGCTTGGTTCTGGTGGTGTGTATATGTGTACTGAGCTTGGTTCTTGAGTTATATTCATCATAACAACCAAGCTCAATACATATATACAGCACCAAAGAGAAGCTCCGAACATATATACAACTCCAGATCCAAGCTCCGCATATAAATACAGCACCACAACAAAACTCAGTACATAAATACAGAACCAGAACAAAGCTTAGTACATATATACAACATCAGAGCCAAGCTCAGTACATATATACAACATCAGAACCAAGCTCATACACATATACAACACAAGAACCAAACTCAGTACATATATACAGCACCAGAACCAAGCTCAGAACATACATACAATTCCAGAACCAAGCTCAGTACATAAATACAGCACCAGAACAAAGCTCAGTACTTATATACAGTATCAGAACTAAGCTCAGTACATATATACCCACTCCCACTAGAACACAGCTCAGTACATAAATACAGCCCCAGAACCAAGCTCAGTACATATATATCAGAACAACCAAGCTCAAAACATATATATATATATATATATATATATATGTATATATATATATATATATATATATATAAAACGAGGAAATAGACGCAGCACTCCAAAAGTAGTTGCAAAGATAGTGGTTTATTCACCCATGTACAGAAATAGTTACGTTTCAGTCCTCTCAGCAGGACCTTTGTCAAGCAATGGTGATATGTGTCAATCAGGGTTTTATACCCTCCACTTGTGAATACATCATTAGTGATCATTACATCAGAATTGTAAAAAGCATACAAAAAATGCATTTAAAGTACATTCAAATTGTGCATATGTTACATACATATATCGTGCATATATCAAATAAAGTGCACAGTGAAAATACATCATATAAAACATAAAAAATCGTCAATTGTCAGAAAAGCTCATGAATATTCATAAGGAGGAGAAAACAGGAGTCACTCACCAATCGCATAATCCTGGACACATATTGGGAATAATATCCCTAATCACATACTAATTGAAAGGCATCTATCAGAGGCAGCACCACTAACCAATGGAATCAAAGCATCAACTGTTGTCATGGCATCCATGTTACTCAGCCAATGCTCGCTTAGCATGTTCCGGTGCCTAGGCAACGCTGTCAAAACACTATGTGTTATATACGCAAAGTGCGCAAACCTCCAATAGAGACAAAAACCACAATTTATTTGTTTTTTTCATTTATTCAAGTCCAGCGATAATTAAGACCAGGGTCATTGCCATCTTGTCCACGTATATCGTGGTACATGAAGCAAGCTCCATGAGAGCTATAAGTATATATTCTCCACCTCCGTGCAGAAGCCACCTTGAGCAAACATAACGGTCTATTATATATCATATAAAGGACATTTTTTCATATATTTATAACCAAGTGTGATGTCAGTATGGGAGTCACAACTACTCGAAACTATCGTTATATTCAGGAACAAAGCTGCTGTTGTCAACGGTAGATACCCGACAATTTCATTATAAAAAACAAAAAACAAATGTTATTATATATATAAACTGGATTGTCCAATTATCTTGAATGGTGGATGGCTCATCCTGTATTTATTCATATTTCAATTCTGTATCAAGAAATGACAAAATGACGAAATATTAAAATTGATTATCAATCATATCACATCCCATATGAGAAAAAGAAATGGCAGAATTAAGGGGGAATACAAGGCAAGCTAACCTCATCATAATGTATAAATCCTGAAATATATCATTAATGCATATGTCTGGATATTTTGAAATCTACATTGAGTCCCTTAGGTCTCAATGTATTCAAATTAAAAATCCATTGCAATACACGAGTCTATCACCACCTCGTTTTGGCAATGGAACATGGTCCAGGATCATGAATCGTAGATCACGTTCATTATGACCTTTTTCCACAAAGTGTTTTGAAACAGGCAGACCCAGTTTTCCCTTTCGAATTGTATACCTGTGATTATTCAGGCGTGTCTTCATATCACATATTGTTTCACCAACATATAATAAATTGCATGGACACCAAAGGACATAAACTACCCAATTGGTATTACAAGTTAAGAAATATCGAATTTTATATTTATATTTAGTATGGGGATGTATAAATTCCTCTCCTTTCTTCATTAGAGAGCAATTGATACATCCCAAACATGGAAAACTACCCATCTTTGGAGGCTTTCAAAATGTCTGTCGCGTTTTTACAGTAGTAGATTTAATGTCAGTTTTTATTAATCTATCTTTAAAGGGAATGTGTTGCCAGAAAAACATGTTTTTTTTTTTTAAATTAAACATTTAGTGTGTGGGTGATTAAACATTGTTCAAATTTTTTTTATTTTTTTCACGAGTCAGGAAATATTATAAATTAATTCTAATTTATAATACTACCCATTTTTGGTCACTAGATGGAGCTATTCCCAAAATTGCAGCTTTGCAAAATTGGGTAAAAAGCCCTCGCTCTAGTGAGCTCTCAGCATCCCCCCTCCTTTATCCTGGCTAGTGCCGGGATAAACGAGGGGTTTGAACGGTGTAACCTCCTACACTGTGTGTCGCCATTTTTTGAGCTAACACACAGTGTAGTAGGTTTACATACAGTAGTAAACACACACAAACACGAACATACATTGAAATCTCTTACCTGCTCCTGCCGCCGCGGCTCCCTCCGGCCCGTCCGCTCCGTTTGCTGCCGCTGGTCCAAGTGCACAAATCCGGAAGCCGCGACCGGAAGTAGTAATATTACTGTCCGGCCGCGGCTTCCGGTCCACAGGAAAATGGCGCCAATTTCGAATTGGACTGTGTGGGAGCAGCGCATGCGCAGTTCCCACACAGACGCCGTACACTGAAGTCAATGGGATGGGAGCCGTTCGCAGTCCCTATGGGACTGTGGCTGCCGTATTCCATGTCTGTATGTGTCGTTAATCGACACATACAGAAATGGAACAAAAAATGGCAGCCCCCATAGGGAAGAAAAAGTGTAAAAATAAGAAAAAGTAAAACACAAACACACAAATGAATATAAACGTTTTTAATAAAGCACTAACATCTTTAACATATAAAAAAATAATTTGTGATGACACTGTTCCTTTAAGATTAGTTGGACGTCTGTATGACATAAGAGGACTTACATCAAATTCTCCAATACCTCTATGTCCATCTCTGACTATCGACCAATATTTCCTAATAATGTTCCCTATCTGAGGGCTTAAATCATTGTATATTGACACAAATGGAATTCTTTCAAGATTCTTTTTTGTACGGTTACCAAACAGGGCATCATGCCTTGTGTATTTTTGAATCCTGGACTTTTGTTTATTAACCACATTCTGTGGATAGCCACTTGATAAAAAATTGCTGATCATGATGTCTAGAGCAGGGTCTAACTTTTCATCCTGATCAACAATCCGTCTTACACGTAACATTTGACTAAATGGCAAAGGGTCAATAATTCTCCTAGGATGGCAACTATCGTATCGCAACAATGTATTACAATCAGTAGATTTTATGAATAGTTCTGTATGTAATCCATTATCTTGAACAATGACTCTAGTATTCAAGAATTGTATGGTTTCCCTAGAAAAAACGAACGTAAATTTGATCCCTGGAACTATACCGTCAAGGAAATGGTGAAAGTCTAATAATTGGGTTTCTCTACCCAGCCAAATGAGGAAAATATCGTCGATGTATATCCACCACCTCAGCACTTTGCTGAAGTGGTGGGATACATAGACTGACACCTCCTCCATATTGGTGACAAAAATGTTGGCAAAGGTGGGTGCAACTTTGGATCCCATTGCAGTTCCAACCTTTTGCATATAAAATGCATCCAAAAACCAAAAATAGTTGTTAGTCAATATCAATGTAAGCAATTCTATAATGAAATCTCTACTGTCAATAGATAAATTAGATTCAGATAGCATCTGTTTAACAGCCCCTATCCCCCTATCATGGTCTATTGAGGTGTATAAACTGATTATATCAAAAGAAGCAAGTATAGCGCCAGATGGTACATGTAATCCCTGAATTTTTTCAAAAAATCAGATGTATCCTGAATATAAGATCTTGCCCCTATAGCAAACTGTCTAAGTACCTTGTCCAGAAATATGGAGATATTACTACAAATGGAGTCTCTACCCGACACAATCCGTCGGCCAGGGGGGTCAGTCAGAGATTTGTGAATTTTAGGCAACAAATATAGTATTGAAGTAACTGGAGATTGTATAATCAAAAAAATGTTTTAATTTTGTATCTATTAACCCTTTGCTAAACCTATCTTCCAAGAGTGTAGCTATTTTGTTTGCTATATCCCACTTGGGATCATGTGTCAATAATGTGTACGTTGCCCCATCATTTAATTGCCTAAGAGATTCCTTAATGTATTTTAGGGTATCCATAATCACGACCGCACCACCCTTATCAGCCGACTTGATGGTCAGGTCCTGATTCTGGATTAACCCCCTCAACGATGACATCTCTGCATTGGTCATGTTTGGCTGTCCAAGTTTTTCCGATTGCTGTTTAAACCTGAGTATCTCTATATCTTTCTTTATCAAATCTGTGAAGGCATCAATAGTGTGTGAAACTACAGGTGGATTGAAATCACTACCACTAGACAGGTTATACGCTTTTAATCATAATTCAGGAGTTACATGTGGAGTAATAACCGATGTATCTTGATGCATATCAAACCATACTTTGAGTTTTAATCTCGTAATAAATTGCATAATATCCATTTCTAGTTGAAACCAATCGATTTTCTGGCTGGGACAAAGTCCCTTGCTTAACACCTGTAACTCAGTTATATTCAAATTGTATGAAGATATATTTACCACTATTTCGTGTCCTTTTTCCTGGATATTGTGGGCTTCTGGCTCGATCCTTTGTTGAGCTTGGAGAACCTTGTTCTTCCTTCCTCTGTTACACTTGCAGCTCCCTCTCCTAGTTGGTGCATTTCTGTATCCATGTTCCCTTCTGATTCTAAAAAATCAGCTTCCTTTTGTTGCTTGATATAGGTATCTTTGGATCTTTTTTGTTGTTGTTTGGAAGTAGAACTATAACCATCCTGAGTTGTCATCCAGGTATGCACTTTTCCCATAGCATGTTATTCCAAATCTCTATGCCATTTGTTTCTCTTCATTTCCTCTGCTTCTTCTTTCAATTTTGACAAATAAATTTGTTGTTTCTCAACAAATTTATCAAATTCCTCCTCAGATAAAGTGGCCTTTAGTGTGTTTTCCACATCCATTAATTTTGTATTATTGAGTAGTAATACAAATCAAGTAGTAATACTACTCAATAATACAAAATTAATGGATGTGGAAAACACACTAACGGCCACTTTATCTGAGGAGGAATTTGATAAATTTGTTGAGAAACAATGAATTTATTTGTCAAAAGGAAAATGAAGTTGAGGACCTGTGAGGCGTCTATTTCTCAAACTAGAGACTCTAATGTACTTGTCTTGTTGCTCAGTTGTGCAGCGGGGCCTCCCACTTCTCTTTCTACTCTGGTTAGAGCCTGTGCGTGCTGTCCTCTGAAGGGAATAGTACACGCCGTTGTAGGAAATCTTCAGTTTCTTGGCAATTTCTGGCATGGAATAGCCTTCATTTCTAAGAACAAGAATAGACTGTCGAGTTTCACATGAAAGCTCTCTTTTTCTAGCCATTTTGAGAGTTTAATCGATCCCACAAATGTAATGCTCCAGATTCTCAACTAGCTCAAAGGAAGGTCAGTTTTATAGCTCCTCTAAACAGCAAAACTGTTTACAGCGGTGCTAACATAATTGCACAAGGGTTTTCAAGTGTTTTCTAATCATCCATTAGCCTTCTAACACAGTTAGCAAACACAATGTACCATTAGAACACTGGAGTGATAGTTTCTGGAAATGGGCCTCTATACACCTATGTAGATATTGCATTAAAAACTAGACGTTTGCAGCTGGAATAGTCATTTAGCACATTAACAATGTATAGAGTGTATTTCTGATTAATTTAATGTTATCTTCATTGAGAAAAACTGTGCTTTTCTTTAAAAAATAAGGAAATTTCTAAGTGACCCTAAACTTTTGAACGGTAGTGTATATGTTACATAGTTACATAGTTACATAGTTAGTACGGCTGAAAAAAGACACATGTCCATCAAGTCCAACCAAGGGAAGGGAAAAGGGAAGGAAAAATGTCTACACATAGGAGCTAATATTTTTTTGTTCTAGGAAATTATCTAACCCTTTTTTAAAGCCATCTACTGTCCCTGCTGTGACCAGCTCCTGCGGTAGGCTATTCCATAAATTCACTGTTCTTACTGTAAAGAAGCCTTGTCGCCTCTGCAGCTTGAACCTTTTTTTCTCCAGACGGAGGGAGTGCCCCCTTGTTTTTTGAGGGGGTTTTACAAGGAACAGGATATCACCATATTTTTTGTATGTGCCATTACTATATTTATATAAGTTAATCATGTCCCCCCTTAGTCGTCTTTTTTCAAGGCTAAATAGGTTTAATTCTTTCAATCTTTCCTCATAACTTAAATTCTCCATGCCCCTTATTAGCTTCGTTGCTCTTCTTTGTATTTTTTCCAACTCCAGGGCATCCTTTCTATGAACTGGAGCCCAGAACTGAACTGCATATTCTAGATGAGGCCTCACTAATGCTTTGTAAAGTGGCAATATTACATCTCTGTCCCGCGAGTCCATGCCTCTTTTAATACACGACAATATCTTGCTGGCCTTTGAAGCAGCTGATTGACACTGCATGCTGTTATTGAGTTTATGATTTACAAGAACACCCAGATCCTTCTCAACAAGTGAATCCGCCAGTGTAGCGCCCCCTAGGACATATGATGCATGCAGGTTGTTGGTACCCAGATGCATAACTTTACATTTATCTACATTAATCTTCATTTGCCAAGTGGACGCCCAAACACTTAGTTTGTTTAAATCTGCCTGCAATTCACAAACATCTTCCATAGTCTGAACTATATTACATAGCTTTGTTCTGTACTGAGCTTTGTTCTGGTACTGTATATATGTACTGAGCTTGGTTCTGGTGCTGTATATATGTACTAATTTTTGTTCTCGTGCTATA
The DNA here is from genome assembly GCF_050947455.1 of Rhinoderma darwinii. NCBI lineage: Eukaryota > Metazoa > Chordata > Amphibia > Anura > Rhinodermatidae > Rhinoderma > Rhinoderma darwinii. The sequence goes on along the minus strand of NC_134696.1, from coordinate 60,498,502 downwards.
TTTATGTACTGAGCTTTGTTCTGGTGCTGTATTTATGTACTGAGCTTGGTTCTGGTGCTGTATTTATGTACTGAGCTTTGTTCTGGTGCTGTATATATGTACTGAGCTTTGTTCTGGTGCTGTATATATGTACTGAGCTTGCTCCTGGCACCGTATCTGTGCATTAGGCTGGAGAGTTGTCGCGGCTTAATGTGCACGTCACACTGTCCTCCACCATTCCCCTGGTATGTGCCCTCGTTTCCAGTGGATGTGCTGTGGCCTTCCCCTTCCTGTTTCCCAAATACTAGGGCCTTTATAAAACCTTCTTGAAACTGAAGGAATGTTCCACTTTTTTGATTTTTCCATCCACGTAGCGATATAAGGGCTTCTTTTGCGGGAAGAGCTGTAGTTTTTATTGGTACCATTTTCCGGGCATGCAACTTTTTTTTTTGTATAAACTCTTTTTATTATAGTAGACGAAAAGGCAATATCAAACATATACATACATAAGAAAGAGACATTCAATATGCATGGTTCAATTAGCACTGTTAGCCAGTGAACACAAACAGCTCATTATAACGTGAAATTTCACATACCATGACATCATCATCAATTTGCAAATGAGGCTTGCAAAAGTACAACTCTGGGCGTGTTGAAAAGTAAAAGTACAACTGGGCGTGTATTATGTGCGTACATCGGGGCGTGTTTACTACTTTTACTAGCTGGGCTTTCTGACGAGAAGTATCATCCACTTCTCTTCAGAACGCCCAGCTTCTGGCAGTGCAGACACAGCCGTGTTCTCGAGAGATCACGCTGTGACGTCACTTCCCCAGGTCCTGCATCGTGTCAGACGAGCGAGGACACATCGGCACCAGAGGCTACAGATGATTCTGCAGCAGCATCGGCGTTTGCAGGTAAATCGATGTAGCTACTTACTTGCAAACGCTGATGCTGCTGCAGAATCAACTGTAGCCTCTGGTTCCGATGTGGCCGACACGATGCAGGACCTGTGAGTGACGTCACAGATCTGCACTGCCAGAAGCTGGGCGTTTTGAAGAGACGTGGATGATACTTCTCGTCAGAAAGCCCAGCTAGTAAAAGTAGTAAACACGCCCCGATGTACGCACATAATACATGCCCAGTTGTACTTTTACTTTTAAACACGCCCAGTTGTACTTTTGCAAGCCTCATTTGCATAAATACAAAAATGGCCATAACTTGGCCAAAAATGCTAGTTTTTAAAAAATAAAAACGTTACTGTAATCTACATTGCAGCGCCTATCTGCTGCAATAGCAGATAGGGGTTGCAAAATCTGGTGACAGAGCCTCTTTAAGTAATTGAAGGGACTTAGGAGAACGTACATTCAGGAGGTTTTTAAGTTCCTGTCTGAGGTTTTGTAGATCTATCCGAACTGCGTCCAACTGCGATCGTTTATGTATATTTTCTAATGAAGAAATTTGGCTTAACACAGCAGTTATTAGTTGCGACCACTTTTTCTTTACCATTAACCCTGAGGCAATAAATTCCCCCCCTGACAAAGGTTTTGTGTGTCTCCCAAAGGATGGTTTGCGAAATAAGAGGGTCATTATTAAATGTAAAAAACTCCTTCAATTTACTCTCTAACATGTCTACATCTTTAGAATTTTCAAGTAGGGTATCATTAAGTCTCCAATTCCATCCGCGAACAGGTAGCTCTTTTAAGATGAACTTAACAGAAACTGGCGCATGGTCCGAAATGGTTATGTTCCCTATTGAAGAGGAACAAACCTGGGGCAGGTACCTCTCAGACATAAACAAATAATCTAAACGTTGATACGAAGCATGTGGATCAGAATAGAAGGAATAATCCCTCATGGACGGGTGAAGAAGTCTCCACACATCTATCAACTGCATTTTAGTTGACATAACTTTAAGGCGTCTAAGGGTCTTATGTGCAATATGAGATGCTTTAGAAGAGAAATCCATATCCGGATTCAATGCCAAATTGAAATTGCCTCCTACCACCACTAAGCCCTCAAAGAAAGGTTCATGAAGTTGTAATACCTTTACCAACCCCTGCGCCTGTCTCACGTTTTGCGCATAAAGATTCACTAATGTAACTTTCACATTCGAAATGGCATGCAACTTTTTGATCACTTTTTATTCCATTTTCTGGGAGGCTAGGGACCGAAAAATAGTGATTCTGGCATTGTTTTTTATTTTTATTTTTTTTCATTGTTCACCGTTCAGTAAAAAAAGTCATGTTACCTTTATTCAGAGTGTCAGTACCTTTACGGTGACACCCAATTTATATAGTTTTTGTATGTTTTACTACAGGAAGGAATGTTTCCCTCTGGCCTGCAAATAAGGCTGTTTTTTTCCTCCGCGTTTTACTAGAGCCATAACTTTTTTATTTTTCGGTTGATGGAGCAGTGTGCAGGCTTGTTTCTTGCAGAACAAGCTGTAAATTTAATTGGTACCATTTTGGGACACATGCATCTTTTTGATCACTTTTTATTTAATTTTTTTGAAAGAGGAAATGACCAACAAGCAGTAATTCTGGAATTGTTTTCCATTGTTGTTTTTTTCGGCTTTCACTGTGCATGACGAATTACATGTTCAATTTATTGTGTGGGTCGATACGATTACAGCGGTACAATATGTATAGAGTTTTTTATGTTTTACTGTGTTTGCACAATAAAATTATTCCTTTTCTGTGTCGCTATATTCAAATTTTTGGGTCGACAAATCTGTGTCAGGGCTTCTTTTGTGCGGACGGGCTGTCGTTTTTTGGTACTAAATTTGGGGTAAATGTGACTTTTGATCACTTTTTAATCTATGTTTTGGGAGGAGATGTTACATAAAAACAACGATCCTGGCTGTCACAAAGCGGGTTAGTGGACCCACTAGGCCGTACCGCCGTAGCGGAGAGGCAGCTGGCCAAACAACAGGAAACCCCAGTAATACAATGTCCCGCACAAGGGTACCTGGATAGTCCAGACAGTGGGCACAGTTCTGGCACTGATGGAGATGGGTTCAGCAGATCCCCCCTCTTACGCCCCCTCTTCTTGGGGCCAGAGTGAGAGAGGAATTTCTTAATAAGCGCAGGGGCACTGAGGTTCTCTTCTGGCTCCCAGGACCTCTCATCAGGACCAAACCCTCTCCAGTCCACCAAATAGAAAGTCCTTCCTCCTACCCTCTTGCAGTCCAGGATCTCCCTCACTTTGAATATATCAGAAGAACCGCTGGGAGCAACTGTTGAACTAGAATTCTTGCTGTAGCGGTTCAGGACCACAGGCTTCAGGAGGGACACATGAAAGGAGTTGGGGATTCTGAGGGTAGGAGGCAGCCGCAGCTTATAGGAGACAGGGTTTATCTGTTGCAGAATCTCGAAAGGACCAAGGAACCTGGGAGCAAACTTGTATGAGGGTACCTTCAAGCGAATATTCTGAGAGGACAGCCAGACTTTAGTCCCCGGAAGATACTGAGGCGGCTCTCTTCTCCTAGTATCTGCTTTTCGCTTCATGCGATCGACTGCCAGTAAAATAAAGGACTGGGTCTGTTGCTAGATTTGCAAAAATTACCCATAAGCCGAGTCAGCAGCTGGTACTTCAGATGTGGTCGATACTAGGAGAGGGACTCTAGGATGTTGACTCTACACAATGTGAAATGGAGTGGAGGTGGTGTACTCACTTGTGTGGTTGTTGTATGAGAACTCGGCCCATGGAAGCAGCTGTACCCAGTTATCGTGCTGTGAAGAGATGAAATGGCAGAGATAATTCTCCATGATCTGGTTGATCCTCTCAACTTTCCCATTGGACTGGGGGTGATAAGCTGAGGAAAAGTCCAATCTCACATCCAGGAGTTTACAGAGGGCTCTCCAGAACTTTGAAGCCAACCGAACCCCCCAGTCGGACACAATGTGTAGAGGCCAGCCATGCAAGCGAAAGATGTGTAGAATGAAGAGACTCACCAGTCGAGGAGCAGAAGGTGGGACGCTTAGCGGGATAAAATGCGCCAACATAGAGAACCAGTACACCACCACCCAGACAGTGTTGCATCCTGCTGAGGGGCGAAGGTCTGTGACAAAGTCCATCGCAATGTGCTGCCAAGGGGGATTGGGTACAGGCAGAGGTTGAAGCAGGCCGGCAGGCTTGGAGTGAGTAACTTTGTTAGCGGCACACCCCGTGCAAGAAGAGACAAAGTCCAGAACATCTTTAGGTAGCGTGGGCCACCAGAAGTGACGAGCAATCAGGTCTCGGGTTTTACGGACACCAGCGTGCCCAGCCAGTTTAGAACTGTGTCCCCAGCAGAGAATTCTTCTCCTGTCTGCCAACCAAACAAAAGTCCTCCCCGGAGGGATGTCTCTAATCTGCAAAGGATTAGCGGTGACAACGCAGGACGGGTCTATGATAGTCTGAAGGGACTCCACCGTGTCTTCCGTCTCAAATGATCTGACAGGGCATCAGCCCTCACATTCTTGTCCGCGGGACGGTAGTGGAGAACAAACTGTAAACGGGTGAAGAACAGCGACCACCTGGCTTGATGGGGATTCAGTCGTTGTGCAGACTGAAGGTAGGCAAGGTTTTTGTGGTCGGTGAAGATCAGGATGGGGGGTGAGCAGCGCCCTCTAGAAGATGTCTCCAATCCTCCAGAGCCAATTTGATGGCCAGCAGCTCCCGATCTCCAATAGAGTAATTGCACTCAGCAGAGGAAAAAAGTCTCGAGTAGTAGCCACATACTACCGCCTTTCCTTTGGAGCTCCTCTGGAACAGAAGTGCACCTGCACCAACAGATGAAGCGTCCACTTCCAGTGAGAACTGCCGAGATACATCAGGATGATGGATGATCGAAGTTGTAGTGAAGGCTTTCTTGAGGCTAATAAATGCGGACTCTGCCTCTGGAGTCCATACCTTGGCATTCACACCCTTCTTGGTAAGGGTAGAGATGGGAGCCGTCAGAGAAGAGAAGTTAGGAATAAACTGCCGGTAGGAATTGGCAAATCCCAGGAACCACTGTATGGCCCTTAAGCCTTGGGAACGTGGCCACACCAGGACAGCTTTCACTTTCTCAGGATCCATCTTAATGCCTTGATACGAGATGATGTAGCCCAGAACTCCTCTCAAAGACGCACTTCTCCAACTTGGCGTATAAATGATTCTCCTTTAATCGTCGTAGAACCTGACGGACATGCCTCCGATGAGTCGTCGGATCTGGGGAGAAAATCAAAATATCATCGAGATAAACAACAACACAGACATAGAGGAGATCTCGGAAGATATCATTAACAAACGCCTGAAACACTGCGGGAGCGTTACACAGTCCAAAGAGCATCACTAGGTATTCGTAGTGCCTGTCCCGGGTGTTAAATGTCGTCTTCCATTCATCACCCTGGCAAATCCGGACTAGGTTATAAGCCCCCCGCAGGTCTAGTTTAGAAAAAAAATTTGGCTCCTCGTATGCGTATGCGATCAAATAACTCTGATATAAGTGGCAATGGGTATTTATTCTTGACAGTGATCTGGTTGAGACACTGGTAGTCAATGCAGTGTCGAAGGGATCCGTCTTTCTTTTTAACTAAGAAGAATCCAGCCCTGGCCGGGGAGGAAGACTTTCGTATAAAACCCCTCTCCATATTCTCCTTGATATAGGCCTACATGAATAGAGACTCAGGCAAGGAGAGAGGATATACTCGCACGGGGGAAAGAGGCATTAGGAACCAGTTCAATGGGGCAGTCATAAGTCCGATATGGAGGCAGCGTCTCAGCCTCCCTTTTGCTGAAAAACTTGGGTGGCAGTCCCGCCAATGACTGAGGCAAAGGAGGCTTAACAGGATGGATCTGCAACAGAAAATGACCATGGCACTTGGAGCCCCATTGGAGAACCTCTCCAGAATTCCAGTCCAGGACTGGGGCATGTAGTCGAAGCCAAGGCAGGCCCAGTAGAACAGGATTGATGGCCTTGGGCAAAACAAGCAAATCAGTTCAGAATGAAGGACTCCAACCTGGAGCTTCAACGGATTGGTGTTAGAAATGATGGGATCAGGCAGAGGCAGTCCATTAACTGAGGCAACAGCCAAAGATGTCTCTAGGGGAACTGTGGACAACTGAAGACGATCCACAAGCTCTTTCTGGATGAAGTTTGCAGCAGAACCAGAGTCAAGATAGGCAGAAACATGGTTCGTCCTCTCGCCGGATACTAGGGTAACAGGAATAGTCAGCTTGGAACAGAATGCTTTGTTAGGTACCGTTCCATCTAGGGTTGTCTCTCCAATCAGTCCTAGGCAATGGGGTCTCTCTGGCCTCTGGGGACACAGGCGCACAATATGGCCTCCGAGGCCGCAATACAGACAAAGTCCAGAAGTGCGTCTATGTTGTTTCTCCTGGGTAGACAATTTGACATGGTTACTCTGCATAGGGTCCTCTGGTGGGACGACTGAGGAGCATTGCTGAAAAGTAGAATCCAGCCTAGGAAGTTCTCTATCCCGGAGTACCTCTTGGGAACGCTCCCGGATCCTCATTCAACCCGGGAGGTAAGTAGGATAAGATCATCTGGGGTAGATGGCAGATCGCGAGCAGCCAGCTCGTCCTTGATCCCTGAAGACAGTCCCTGCCAGAATGTAGCCACCAAAGCCTCATTGTTCCAGGTCAATTCAGCAACTAGGATACGGAACTGAATGGCATACTCGCCCATGGAGAGGTTTCCCTGAAGTAGGGTCAGCAAAGATGCAGCAGCTGAAGAAACACTCCCAGGTTCCTCAAAGATCGAGCGGAAGGTCTGTAAGAAGCACTGCAAATTCCGGGTCTCTGGTCCCTGATGTTCCCACAGAGGGTTAGCCCATGCCAGGGATTTACCAGTAAGGAGAGAGATGATGAATTTGATCCTGACGTCATCTAAAGAGAAGGACCTGGCATGTAGTCTGAAATGGATCAGGCACTGATTCAAAAATCCCCTGCAGGACCTCGGATCTCCGTCATAGGATGGAGGTAGCGGCAAGAAACACAGGGGATTGGCACCGGTGTAGCATGAGGAACAGCAGGAATGGGTGCGGTGACGACTGTGGTTGGAGCAAGCAGCCGATGGGCAATGACTGGAGATCCTCCATCTCGGTCAGCATGGCTTGTGTCATCAAAGTCTCAGGTTGACCAGCGGGGTCCATGGCCTGAGCGTACTGTCACGAAGCGGGTTAGTGGACCCACTAGGCCGTACCGCCGTAGCAGGGAGGCAGCTGGCCAAACAACAGGAAACCCCAGTAATACAATGTCCCGCACACGGGTACCTGGATAGTCCAGACAGTCCGCAGCTCTGGCACTGATGGAGATGGGTGCAGCAGATAACGGCAATCGTGGCGGATGACACAGGTACCGCAGGTTGCGCCAGACATGGCAGATTCCTCCGGACATGGCAGATGACACGGGACTTTGCGGATTCCTCTTGACGTGGCAGATGACACACTTGATACTAGAGGCATAGCACGGGAAACAGGAACAGGTAACAAGGCACGGGAAACAACTGGAAAGGGACCATTTGCAAGACAAACTGGGAAAACTAACAATGCTCAGTCAAGGATCAGAAGGCCTGGGGCCTTCTTATAGACCAGGAAATCGTGGCAGTTGATGATGATGATGATGATCTCCTTTGTGCGCACACTGGCCCTTTAAGGCCAGGCACGAGCGTGAGCGTGCACCCTACGGGGCACAGCAGACCGGAGCGGAAGTGAGCGCTGGCGTCTCCTAGGAAGGAGATGGGAACCAGCGCTTACGGATCCATGGCTGCGGGCGTTGGGAGGTGAGTAAACCAGACGGCCCGTGGCCATGGACGCAACACTGGCATGGTTTTTAATATTTTTTTTCTTACAGCGTTCACCTTGCGGGATAAATTATGTGACAGTTTTATAGTTTGGATCTTTACGGACACGGTAAAATATAGTAATTTTATTTTATATTTTTTTTTTCCCAATAATAAAACTGTTATTGTGGAAAAAAGGCAAGCTGATATCCCGATTCCCGGACACTGTCCTTTAGGACAGTGAGCTCCGGGAATGGTTCAGTAACTGTAAGTCCTGGTGTGGGAAGTTACCTCTCGCCAGGACGTACAGTTACTGACTCATGCGTGTAGGGGTTAATTACTTGTGCAGTTTCAGAATTATTCAACCCCTTCATGACAAGTGTCTTTAGTACTTAGTAGAGCACCCTTTTACTGTTATGACCTGCTGCAATGTGATGCTTAGACAGACACCAGATTCTGGCAGCTTTACAGAGAAATGTTAGCCCAGTCCTCATGGGCAATGGCCTTCAGTTCACTAATATTCTTGGGTGTGTGTACTGCAACCACCTTCTTTAAATCCCATCAAAGATTTTCTATGGGGTTCAAGTCAGGTGACTGTAAAGTCCACTCCAGAATCTTCTTCTGAAAACAAGCCTTGGTATACTTTGAGATATGCTTTAGCTCATTGTCCTTTCAGAAGGTTCAATGATGCCTATACTTCAGCTTCCTCACAAAAGGCATTATGTTTTGTCCTCAGATTTTCTGATACTTGATTGAATCCATTTTGCCCATCACACACTTTCCAGCGCGAGAAAAAGCAAAGAAGCCCCAGAGCCACCGCCATGCTTCACTGTATGCAGGGTGTTCTTTTCAGGGTATGCTTCATTCTTCCTCCTCCAGACATACCGCTGATTCATAATCCCAAAAAGTTCCAGTTTAGTTGAAACATTCCACAGAACGGAAACTCTAAATTGATGTGGCTTATTCAAAGTGTTTTGAGCATATTGGAGCTGACTTTTTCTGTGATTTTGGGTCAGTACAGGCGTACATACATATTGGAGTACATACATCTTGAATAATTTTGATTGTAACTATAAGTTAAATAGTTTGCGTTGTTTATTTGCAGGCATGGTGAGATGCTTGGCTTGCTAGCTGTGTAAATGAATAGAAATCTGGATTACGGCCCAGTCATCTATTCAACCACGTTCAGTGGCAGAATGATGATGCACGCACAAACGTGTTGTGTTTTATAACACAGGGGGGGGGGGTGCTTTATAATTGGCCCACAGAACAACAAGCGGTGAGCAGCATTATGTAGCCTATTAGGCCTGATCAAATAGCAAATAGCAGCAGCCATTTTGTGGTCTACCAGGCCTTATTGATAAACCAACCGCTGCATTGGGGAGGGGCGCCCTTGCACCTGTCTGCAACAAATTCTACAGTAATCCAGCCATCTTTGCCTGCCTGAGCCGTGTCTAGCTACTGTGTCTTTCACATTGGGAAGAACTGAGTCTACTTTGGGTCATGTGCACCATTGGTGCAGGCCTGTATATAAACAGTTTTCATGTTCGCAACTACCTCCTATCTTCATGCCATCACATTCTGCAACATTCCTGCGGGGCGCCGTATACCACCTAGACTGCACCTTACAGTTAAAGCATTAAATACACAGTGTTAAACAACTTTAACTTGATTTTTTCAATGGCTTTTCAATTACTTTTGTTGTGTGATGTCAAGCTGCAGCAAGTTATCAGAGTCAAGATAAAGATTGCTACATCTGTACTTCGTGGCATTAGATCATCCTTTGACTTCGTTCTGTGACTCATGTCTATGATATGTGATACCACCAAAGTATTTTGTGCTCACCACCATTTTACCTTGTGTAAAGGGAAGTGTCCATATATATATATATATATATATATATATATAGTGTGTATGTATACAGTGTATATGTATATATACACATATATATATATAATATATATGTGTATGTATAATACATATAATGTGTCATGAGCCAGGGCTGTAACAACAACAGCCCTGGTCATGAATGCGGTTGGAAGCAGAGCAGGACTATTAGCATGGTCCTGCTTTGTTAGGAAACCATGGAGACAAAGGATAGTTATGCCCTGTCTCCATTTCAAGTCTCCCGCACGCACGGACTGTCTCGTGCGGGCGCTCATGAGTCGGCTGGTGATACATTATCACCATGCCGACCCATGCTAGCCAGGGGCAAGCGCCACATTCCCCGCTGCGAGCGTACCGACAGGGTTAAATAGCCCTGCATCGGTACGCTCAGGAGCCGAAGTCAGCTGGAGCTATGATCAGCTGAGAGCTGCCTGCCTGCCTCCCACACCACCGACCCGGCTCACCTCTCTCTCCTCCAAAGACCTGGGCTCCTGCTCCTGCCTCTGCTGCTCCACAAAGTCACGCTAAGTATCAAGTGTAGCAGCAGCTACACTTAACCCTGTCTCTCCCTGTCTCCTCCTGCTGTAACACTTGCTTCCCTGAGTTAACCCCTTGATCTCCCTGGGTACTGTCCCTACTGTCCCTGAGTTAACCCTTGCTTCCCTGAGTTAACCCCTTGCTCTCCCTGAGTAAGTTAACCCCTTGTTCTCCCTAAGTTAACCCTTGCTGTCCCAGAGTCCCTGAGTTAACCCTTGCTGTCCCAGAGTTAACCCTTGCTGTCCCAGAGTCCCTGAGTTAACCCTTGCTGTCCCAGAGTCCCTGAGTTAACCCTTGCTGTCCCAGAGTCCCTGAGTTAACCCTTGCTGTCTGTTTTACACAGTAACCCATTCCCCTTGTTCCTCCTTATCCCGTATTAACCCTTATTGTATAGGGAAAGTTATATTAGGAGGGAGTGGGATAGAGATAGAGAGCGTGTGAGAATCACAAGTAACTTATGTGTATTGTGTTGTAACGTAACTGTATTCTGTGTATGTTTAGGTAAGTGGGTGGCGGTATAATATTGTGATACCGTGTTTATACTGTACTGTGATTAGTTACTGTATTATATATATGAGAGTGATTACTGTATGTTAATAAATATTACCTTTATTTACTATACGGTCTTATTCCCTTGAGTAGCCGCTAAAGCAATTAGATCGACGTTCGTATAAGGAAAAGGTAGGGGAACTAGGCATAACCCTAGTGACCCTGATTATAAAGGCGGTAGTAATAGTGGGTGTCACTAACCAGTGAATCCCGCTATTACCCCACCCCCTTTAACACCTTGCATTAACCATTTTTTCAACTTATGTTCTTATTTTTAATTATGCATGAAATAAAGTTGGGGAGGAGGGAGTAGAAAGTCACACAGAGATGCTGCTACTCTTTCTAGTAGGTATTTTACTTTCTCATACCAGAGATGGAATTACAGCTACACTGCTCCTTTCTGCTGTATAATGTCTTCAATGCTACTGCTGCAGCTTTTGTGAATGTGTCTAATAGAGAGAGATCGAGGAGCAGGATCTCCTCTCTATGCTGTTTATGGGAGACATGATAGCAACTAGTATCCTGCGCACATTTTGATCGAATTGTGTGGGAACACTTGCCACGACAAGGCAACCTCCCCAAGTGACAACACATATGCAATGAAAAACGTCACAAAAAAATACTAAGAAATTCTGTGAGTGAATTCAGGCTAAAGTGCTCTGACCAGGAGTAATATATTTAGTGCCAATGATGGGATCGGGTCGCATCCTGTGGGGTCAGGAAAGCCTTTCCCAAAATTTTCCCGATTCCACAGGATGGGTTTCAATTCTGTCTTTGGCGCTAATATAGAGGCTGAGTGAATGAACTTTAACTTACTTTTTTAACCTTTTCCCACCCCTGCATATATAGGTACATCATGAGAGGGAAGCAGTTCCTGCGAATGTCCGTACAGTTACGTCATGCAGGACTTGAGTCCATATCATTAACAGTGGGAGTCGGCTGTAATATACAGCTGGGTACCGGCTGTAATAGCCAGGATTGCAGTAAGCTCCGATCCTGGCCATATAACCCCTTAGATAGTGTTCTGAATATGGGACTAGTGAAGAAGCAAAGGATTAGGCAATACTAGAGCACAGGTATTTTGATTTACCATATAGTCATGCCCTTTGGTAAAAAAAAGCTGACCTTTAACATTGAACAGATAGAATTGTATAACACTTACGTACTCTCCCGATGTGCAGGCCAGACAGTAACATTTGTTCAGTTTTAAGAGGTGGTTATCAAGGCCCTAATATTTAAGAACCATGAAGAGGAGGGACTAAGCACATCTGCCCCAAAACATCCTCATCTTCACTGAAAGCACCGCTACCAGTATTGTACGAGGGCAACACTTTCCCAGCGAATTACCCCATACTGCAAAGAAGGGAGGGACCCAAAAAGGTGCAGAGTGTGTTCTAAAAGGGGGATAAAAATGGACACCATTTATCACTGCTATACCTGCGCTTAAAATCCTGGCCTTTGCATAAAGGATTGCTTCAAAGCATACCACACATCCACAAATTTATAATTATATCATTTATTTACCCTATTAGTATACCACCTTATTGTGCCCTGATACACTTCGCAAAGCTCACATATGCCCCAACATTGTAAATTTAAATACTAGTAAAACACCAAATAAAACTACTCCAGCAGTTTATGACCACACATGGTGTATTGCCATACTCGAGTGTAACAAATGTTAAGGTACTTTTTCTGCTATTTTTTTTCCAGTTTTACGGTCCAATTCTAATAAATTAGCAGAAACACCTGTGGGGTGTGAGGTGATTTCATTGAGGGATGTAGTTTCCTAAACAGGTCACCTTTCCTTGGTTTCTACTGTACGGGTAACTCAGTGGTTTTGCAAATGTGACATGGCGTCAGAAAACCAGTCCAGAGAAATCTATGCTCCAAAAGCCAAATGATGCTCCTTTCCTTTCTGAGCACCGCTATGTGTCCAAACAGCAGTTTACGAATACACAGAGAAATTTCACTTCTAGATAAGTTTAGTAAGGGGTGTAGTTACCTAAATAGGGTAACTTTTTGGGTGTTTCCACTGTACTGGTACCTCAGGGGCTCTGCAAATGTGACATGGCATCAGAAAACCATTCCAGCAAAATCTGCGCTCTTTCCCTTTTGAGCCTTGGTGTGTGCTCAAACAGCAGTTTACGACCACATATGGAGTATCAGGATAAAAAGTGATGCAAAAACAGGGATTAAATGTGCACTGCCAACATCCAAACGAGTCAGGTAGTTTGTAAAGAAAAATGGATTTATTAACATAACATGAGTGGCTACACATTTCAATGTTTGTCCGGCGTCTTCCTCAGGCCAATTACAACAGCAAAAACAGGGTGCAGTTAAATACAGAGTAAAAAAAATCACTTAAAAGGACACAAGGTGACTGGCTGTCCCAAAAAGTTGTAGTCCATAAAATAGCTGAAGATATGTCCAAACATAATTTTGTAAGTACATTTAACAATAGACACAGAGATGTTGTGGATATTCTGGCCGACTCTGGCATATTACCAATAGTGACCCGTACCCGTACCGGCTTTGAAATGTGTAGCCACTCATGCTTTGTTAATAAATCCCTTTTTCTTTACAAACTAGCTGACTTGTTTAGATGTTGGCAGTGCTCCATTTAATCCTTGTTTTTTGCATCACTTTTCATCCTGATCCTTTTGCGGTGGTGAATCACACAGAACGGTTTGGGGATAGGTGTAGCCGACTGGACACTATATACGTCCTACTTGTCTACACCAGGGTTGTACCTGGATTGGTACAACCTGACCAGGTGAGAGACTCCACTACTGTCTTCTACTACCCGATTTATCCTGATTGATTTGCACAAAGTGGTGCCATATGTTATCTTTTCTCTTTTAGATTTTCATGTGGGATATGCCATTCTCTGAAGAAATTGCTTTACAGTTTTTGTGGTTCTTTATCTCTTAAATTATTTGAGAAATAAACATATTTTTATTTTTCTATGAAACACCTATGCAGTCAAAGTCAAAATGCTCACTACACCCATAGATAATTTCCTTGAGGGGTGTAGTTTCCAAAATGAGTTTTTTTTAGGGAGTTTCTTATGTTTTGGCACCTCAAGGACTCTTCCAACATGAAATGTTGCCTGTAAAACATCCTAATAAAAAGTATTGCCCAAGATTCACAAGTTGCTACTTTATTCCTGAGGTCTGTTTGAGTCAAGTAGCACACTAGGGCCACATATATAATATTTCTGAAAACGGCAAAATCAGAGTAATAAATATTAATTTGTGTTTCTCTGTTAACAACTGCTGTGTTATAGAAATAGATTAAAATGTAATATTTACAAAAAAATAAAATAATTAGTAAATTCTACCTCCACTTTGCTTTAATTCTCCTTCTATCTAAAGGGTTAACAAACTTCCTAAATGCTATTTTGAATACATTGAAGGGTGCTGTTTTTAAAATTGGGTGGGTCATGGGGGGGGGGGGGGTTCTGATATATAGGCCCTGCAAGGCCAATCAAAATTAAAGTGGTGTCTAAAAAATACAGAGGATTTCAAATATAGATAAAATACTCATTTGTCGGGATCTTTTTTAAATTTCAGATTTTTTATAAATAAAACATAGTGACCAAAATTTACCAGCAAGTTAAAATAAAATGTGTCACGAAAAATCAATCTCATAATCACTTTGATAAGTAAAACCATTTCAAAGTTATTACCACATAAAGTGACACATGTCAGATTTGAAAAATTGGGCTGTGTCCCGAAGTTCAAAACAGGCCTCGTCCTTATGGGGTTAATACAGTATTGAGGACAATGAAACATAGTGAAAATGTTAACATAGTCAGAATAATGTAATATTGTAATATGTCATTACTTTTTAGTTATTGATATTATTATTTTTTTTATCCATAAATTGTTCATTGAAGCCTTGCAGTTTGTGATATTCTCATCTATTTGTACAGGATTATGGCAACATGACCCCGTGCAAATAGAGCTGCCAAGTAATCAAAGAGAAGATCCCTCTTGTTTGGATTGTGTTTTTTTTTTTTTGCTCATCAATTCAATTCATTTTATTGCATCTCAAATAAAGAGGCTTACAGAAAGACATGAGGGATGGTCACGAATGTTAATAGGAATAGTTCAATGAATCAAGATCAGAATATATACACAAACATGATTTCTCCTTATCTATTTCTAAACATATATATATATATATATATATATATATATATATATATATATATATATATATATATATATACACATACACACAGCATAAGATAGATAGATAGATAGATAGATAGATAGATAGATAGATAGATAGATAGATAGATAGATAGATAGATAGATAGATAGATAGATAGATAGATAGATAGATAGATAGATAGATAGGTAGGCAGGTAGATAGATAGATAGATAGATAGATAGATAGATAGATAGATAGATAGATAGATAGATAGATAGATAGATAGATAGATAGATAGATAGATAGATAGATAGATAGATAGATGGATGGATGGATGGATAGATAGATAGATAGATAGATAGATAGATAGATAGATAGATAGATAGATAGATAGATAGATAGATAGATAGATAGATAGATAGATAGATAGATAGATAGATAGATAGATAGATAGATAGATAGATAGATAGATAGATAAGAGCATCAATTTAGTTTCATGTATCTACATGAAATTAAATTGATGGCCTTATTGGGATTATGTGACCCAGGGCTTTACAGAGTGTCACAGATATATATCTGACATTACATTATAATTATTGATATACACAGATCAGCTATAACATTAAAACCATTGAATAACAAGTGAATAATACTGATTTTCTTGTTAAAAATGGCAGCTGCCAAGGGGTGGTATATATTAGTCAGGGCTACACCTAGACAGTGGTGTAACTACCGCTGTAGCAGCCATAGTGGCTGATACGGGACCCGCGGCATGAGGGGGCTCGTGCAGCCAGCCAGTACGGGCCCCCCCCATGCCCAGAGGCTCCGCTAGCAGCCGCTATGGCTGCTATAGCGGTAGCAACACCACATTCAATAGTGTCTGTGTCCTTCAGATGCAGATACTATTGAACACTATGACAGAGCACAAAGGTATCTCCCCTCTGGGCTATAGGCTACTGTATACAGTGGTGTAGCTCTAGGGGTCGCAACGGTCGCAATTGCGACCGGGCCCCTAAACCTGGGGGGCCCACAGGGCCCTTATGGCAACACAGCACTCACCATGCTGGTCCCGCTTCCTGATTGCTGGAGCAAGGAGCTGACAGCTCCGGGCTCCAGCATTCACTCAGCCGTGAGTGGCTCGGTGCAGGCAGGCGCGATCTAGTGACGTCATCGCCTTTCTGCGCCGAGTCACTCACAGCACAGACTGGAGGAGAAGAATGGGAACGGGGATAGGTAATTAAGTTATTATTTTTCTATTAGGCACTGTGGGCCATTATACTGGGTAGGCAAGGGGGGCTGATATGGTGGCTGCTATAGGAGCATTTTACTGTAGCGGGCGGCATTATACTGTGGGGGCAGCTATGGGATGCACTATACTGTATGGGGGCATTATACTGTGGGGACAGCTATTGGAGCATTATACTGTGGGGACAGCTATGGGGGCATTACACTGTGGGGACAGCTATGGGGGCATTATACTGTAGGGACAGCTATGGGTGCATTATACTGTGGGGACAGCTATGGGGGCATTATACCGTGGGGACAGCTATAGGGGCATTATACTGTATGGGGCATTATGCTGTGGGGACAGCTGTGGATGGCATTATACTGTGGGGACAGCTATAGGGCATTATACTGTATGAGGGAATTATGCTGTGGGGACAGCTATAGATGGCATTATACTGTGGGGACAGCTATGGATGGCATTTTTCTGTGGGGACAGCTGTGGATGGCATTATACTGTGTGGGCAGCTATGGAGGGCATTATATTCTGGGGGCAACTATGGGGTGCATTATACTGTGTGGGGGCAGCTATGGGGAGCATTATACTGTGGGGCAGCTATGGGGGCATTATACTGTATGGGGGCATTATACTGTGGGGACAGCTATGGGGGCATTATACTGTGGATGGCATTATACTGTGTGGGCATTATATTGTGGGGGCAACTATGTGGGGCATTATACTGTGTGGGGGCAGCTATGGAGAGCATGATACTGTGTGGGGGCAGTATGGGGGCATTATACTGTGCAGGGGCAGCTATGGGGGCATTATACTGTAGGGGCAGCTATGGGGGTATTATGCTGCATGGGGGCAGCTATGGGGCATTATTCTGCACCTAGACATTTTGTAGCGCTACTGATTGATTTTAACTCTTGAGTGACACAAGAGTGCATGCAACTCAATGTATTTATTTGGACTGCAGCTATAGATCAATAGTATAATCAAACAGTAGTTATAATCAATATAATATCGGTGTACCTTAGTCTAGGTTCACACTGTACATTTTTAGCATGCATTTTTTGGTTTTGGTAGATAAACTCTCATGTCTCTATGTGAGTTTATCAACCAGAACAGAAAAACGCATGCTAAAAATGCAATAAACACCCACAGTGTGACCCCAGTCCTAGGCCCCATGCACACGACCGTAAAATCGCCCGTAATTACTGGAAGATGTCCGTGCCGTAGAAACTTTCCGTAAAAAATAGGACATGCCCCATTTTATTATTTTACGGACCGTTTTATAATGGGAGCCCGGCCCGTAAATGCAGACTGCTATCATGCACACGACCGCATTTTTATCTATCCGTAAATACTGTCCATAAATACGGATCCGTAACTCATCCGTATATACGAAAGGGTATCTGTAAATACAGTCTGTATTTCATCCGTATTTGATACGTATATACGAATCCATAAAAAAGAGGGAGGCTGCAAATTATGTCACCAACATGTTGCATAGCAACGCTTCCATAATACGGACGGTTTACAGATGCAAATCCGTAGCTGTCCGTATTTACGAAAGCGCCCGTGCTGTAATGACGTTTTATCCCATGTGACCGCCGTGACAGTCTGAGAGTGGCTGCAGCAGGCACATGGGATGAAACGTCATCCCTGGAGGAAGAAACACAGACTTCTGGGTAAGCATAACATTTTGTTTCTTCATAGTTGCGTATTTTGCAGAGGAATCGCTGTGAACCCGCCACAAACAAACGCAACAACTGCTATTTGTTGCGGGTTTTACCTCCCAATTCAATGGGGAAAACCCACAATAAAAATGCAGCATTCACACAAATCCATTTGACATGCTGCGGAATAAAATTCCGCACCGCAGGTCAATTTCTGAGTGTTTTTTCCGCTCAGTATTTACACAGCGTGTGGATAAGATTTGTTCTATCTCATCCACTTTGCTGCTACTATATTTGCTACGGATTGCTTGTGAACTAACCCTACTGTAGAAAAAAATTACTAAAAAAGTTAATGCTGGCTATGAGAGAAAGGTTTCAGAACACAAAGTACATCGCAGATTGCTGCATTTGGGGCTTGAGGGCCTAGCTGACCGCTGTCCACCGCTGAAAGCACCTACATTGGGCACATGATCATCAGAACTAGACCATGGAGCATTGGAAAATGGTGACCTGTCTGATGAATCACGTTTTGTTTTACATAATGTGGATTGTCAGGTGCATTGCTTACCAGGAAATAAATGGCACCACGATGCATTATGGGAAGAAGGCAAGCCAGCAAAGGCAGTGTGACAATGTTCTGCTTGGAACCCTTGGGTCCTGGCATTCTTGTGGATGTTACTTAGACAGGACACTTATCACCTACCTTAACATTGCTGCAGACCAAGCAAACCCTTTCATGGCAACGATATTCCCTAATGGCAGTGGCTACTTTCAATAAGACAGCACACTACAAAAATTGTGCAGGTATGATTTGAGGAAAAGAGTAGAGGTACTGACTTGGCCTGCAAATTCCCTAGATCTCAATGAAAGGCTATGTACACCTTTGAATTTTTTGTGTTTTTTTTAATAAAAATGTGTATTAGTGTGTTTGGTGCAACTTTGTAAATACTTTTGATTTCAAAATATTAGATTTTTTCTCAAATTTATTTGTATTGAATTTTTGAAGCAAAACAGAAGACAATATACGGGAAGGGCACGCAGGCCCGGAAATCAGGCATAAGTCCAGAACAGAATTATATTTATGTACAAATTAAACATTTCTACTTCGTGTAGGCGTAAAACAAAGCGTGAACTCTGGGGAAACAAGGGATTAAGTGAAAGGAATAGAATGGAAGGAAGGGATAGTGCGGTGTTACAGTAGAATATTGACATGCAGTTTACTGTTGAGAATGCATGCAGAGCATTGTAAAATCGGTACAGAGCTAAGACCATAGTCATATGTGTGAGACAAAAATAAACAACAATATAACCTGATATTCAGTATAAAATTGAGCATAAAGTTTATACTCGAGTATATATAGTTAGGGTGAGGTAGAGTGGTGTTGTAATATGTGAAAATGTCTCCAAGGTTTCCAGATTTCCAAGTATTTGACATGGCTTCTGGACTCCCAACTAGCAAGTTCCTCCATTCTCGCACTCTGATTAACCTTATCCCTCCATTGTTCTATCGTTGGGGGTTCGGTGGATTTCCACTTGAGAGGAATAAGCAATTTTGCCGCCGTAAGCAGTATAGAGGGTAAATCATTTTTAGAGGGGAAAAATTGAGAAGTGGAAAACCATAGCAATACCAGTTCAGGTGAGTGAGAGATTGTCTTCTTACAAATCTGTAAGATGTGTTGCTTTATCCTCACACAGAATGGTCTGATATAATCACAATAATACCAAAATGTGTTAGATGATGCCCACAGCTACACCACATCTACAACAACGGTCATCTTGGATTAGACCCATTATTTTCAGTTGATGTGGTGTCTTGTACCACCTGGTAAGGGTTTTATATGAGTTTTCTTGGATTTTTATGCATCTAGAAAACCCATGTGAATTCGAAAATATCCTATTAAGTTCAGTAGGGGAGAACTGAACGTTAAGTTACCTCTCCCATGATGAGAGAAAAAACGGTTTAGTAGGCGCTGTCTGAGACAATAGTCCGTTATATAATTTGGAGAGTAGTCCTTTAGGGAGGTCAGGGAGAACCAGGAAGTTCTCTAACCAATTTCCATCTCGGATGGGAGTGGCTAGTTTGTCAAGAAACTTAAGACAAGTTTGGCGAAAATACATTTCGCGTGGGAACGAAATTGGTTGGTCACCATTGTTCTGAAGTAAGGAGCTCAGGGTGGGTATTTGGGTTTTAGATCTAAGGTGTGGAGCTAAAGTGATATTTTTAAGATTCGTCCAGGGGAAGGAAAATTATAAGGGTTTATTTTCGACAAGAGCGAGTAAGAGACTTAAGGTTATAAATGGGGAAGGGCCGTCATGTGGCAGAGTATGATAGAAGTATTTACCACATACTGCTATTGTGCCCTAACGGGTCAAGCTACCAACAGGCACTTGTGGAAGGGTATTCGACCATAGGTAAAAAGTGCCTTCTTCCCCAAGGAGATGTCTCTCCATATGGATATGCGGGGTATTATCTTGTAATCCGACCAGCGATAGTCACCTAGCTAGATAATTTGCCTTGTAATAAGAGAGGATATCAGGTAAGGCACATCCTCCATTAAGTTTACGTTCTTTTTATTGACTATAGGATATTCTGTCCGTTCTACCGTTCCAAATGAACTTGGAGAATAGTCTCTCTAGTTGATTAAAAAAATTGTTCCTGTATTTGAACGAGTACTATGAGAATTACATACAGCCCCTGCGGAAGAATGTAGGTTTTGGTTAGGTTCTTCCTTTCCAACCACGACACATAAGGAATTTTAAGTTGGGAAAGTTTCTTAGATATTTTGTGCAATAAAGGTAAATAATTATATTTAACCCCTTAATGACCAGCCTATTTTAGACCTTAATGACCAAGCCATTTTTTAAGTTTTTCCATCGTCTCATTCAAAGAGCTATAACTTTTTTATTTTTGCGTCAACATAGATGGTATAAGGTCTTGTTTTTTGCGGGAAAGTTGTAATTTTTAATAGCACCATTTTGGGGTACATATAATTTATTGATGAACTTTTATTAACTTTTTTTGGGGGGGGGGAATAGAAAAAAACCTGCGATTTCAGCACACTTTTTTACGTCCTAAATTTACGCCGTTTACCGTGTGATATAAATAATACAATAACTTTATTCAGCGGGTTGTTGCGATTGTAGAAATACCAAATTTATATAGATTTTGTATGTTTTACTACTTTTACACAGTAAAAACACTTTTTTTTTTCAAAATTATTTGTTTTTGTGTCTCCATATTTGAAGAGCCATAACATTTTTATTTTTTTTCGCTGATGCAGTTGTATGAAGGCTTTGTTTTTGCAAGACATCTTGTAGTATTTATCGGTACCATTTTGGAGTAGATGCGACTTTTTGATCACTTTTTATCACATTTTTTTTAAGGCAGGATAAAAAAAAAACAGCAATTTTTGTTTTTTATTTTATTTTTTACGACGTGCAGGTTAAATTATGTAATAACTTGATAGCTGGGGTTGTTACGGACGCTGCGATACCAAATATGTGTAACTTTTTTACTTTATTTTGTTTTTAAATAATAAAGCAATTTGTAAGGGGAAAAAGTGGGCTTTTCATTTTTTTTCACATTTTTTTTTAAAATAACGTTATTAAACTTTTTTTTAACTTTTTTACTAGTCCCACTAGGGGACTTTAATATGCGATCCTCAGATCGCTTTTATAATACACTGCAATACTTTTGTATCTGGCATGGCCTAGTAGGCATTTACTAAAGGCAGACCTGGGGGCCTTTATTAGGTCCCCGGCTGCCATCGGAGATACAGACACTCGGAGATCTTATCGCCGGGTGTGGGTGGGATGAAAGGGAGCCCCCGCTCTCAAAAAAAAACTCAGATGCGGCGCTCGCTATTGAGCGCCACATCTGAGGGGTTAAACGCGTGAGATCGATACTGATATCGATTTCACCCATTCAAGCAGGGATGCCCCAAGCCCTCAGCTACCTCATAGTGAAGTTCCCTAGTGGGACTGGTAAACAAAGTAAAAAAAAAAAGTTTAATAAAGTTAATAAATAAAAAAGTAAAAAAAAAAATGAAAAACCCACTTTTCCCCTTACGAACTGCTTTATTATTAAAAAGTTACAAATATTTGGTATCGCCGTGTCCGTAATGACCCCAACTGTAACGTTATTACATTATTTAACCTGTGCGGTGAACGCTGTAAAAAACTAAAGTAAAAAACAATGCAAAAATTGCTGTTTTCTGTTAATCCTGCCTTAAAAAAAATGTGATAAGTGATCAAAAAGTCGCATCTATACTAAAATGGTAGCAATAAAAACTACAAATCGTCCAGCAAAAAAAAAAAAAGCCCTCATACAACTGCATCGGCGGAACAATAAAAAAGTTATGGCTCTTCAAATATGGAGACACAAAAACAAATAATTTTGAAAAGAAAAGAAAAAGATTTTACTATGTAAAAGTAGTAAAACCTACAAAATCTATATAAATTTGGCATTGTTGCAATCGTAACAACCCGCTAAATAAAGTTGTGTTATTTTTAACACGGTAAACAGCGTAAATTTAGAACGCAAAAAAGTGTGGCGAAATTGCTGTTTTTTTCTATTACCCCCCAAAAAAGTTAATAAAAGTTAACCAATAAATTATATGTACCCCAAAATGGTGCTATTAAAAAACACAACTTGTCCTTATACAGCTATGTCGATGCAAGAAAAAAAAGTCTTGGAAAGCGACGATGGAAAAACGTAAAAAATAGCTTGGTCATTAAGGTTTAAAATAGGCTGGACATTAAAGGGTTAAACAAAAATTGTTCATTTTTACATCGCTTCATTCCAAAGCCATATGTTTATTTTTTCCGTCGATGTAGCCATATGTGGGCTTTTTTTTTTTTTTTTACGGGAGAAGGTTTTTGTTTTCATTGGTACTATTTTGGGGTATTTTGGACTTAACGATTAACTTATTAGATTTTTTGGGGGGGAATGGAAAAAAAATCTATTTTTGCTGTGTTTTTTTTTTTTTTTGCATTTACATTTATACAGCATTTGCCATGCAGTTTAATTACATAGTATAGTTAAAAAAAAGACATATGTCCATCAAGTTCAACCAAGGGATGGGAAAAAGGGAGGGGGATGAACCAAGAATTCTACACATAGAGGCAGCCTGCACATGGCCATGCCCGTAATGACACCAGCCACCCACATTTTCAGCCCGTGCTTCCATACAAAGTATGGGAGCATGGTCCGTAAAAAGCAAAAGATACACACCTGGCGGCTCCTACACCCGGCTGATAAGGATTTCTCTTTGTATTCCGCAGCTCATGATACTTACTCAAGAATTGACCTATTTTTTATCAAACACCACTCTCTCCACTCTTTACCGACATCGATACGATCTCCTTCTCGGACCACGCCCTCATCACCCTGACCCTTTTCCTACACTCCCCTCTTATCCATCAATCACAGTGGAAATTGAATCCCTCTCTTCTCACGGACTCGGTAGTTATCGCTGATATACAACGCTCAATAGATGACTATTTTACAACTAATGCCACTGAGTCCTCTAACCCCCGTATCGTTTGGGAGGCCCATAAGTGTGTGATTTAGGGGTACATTCATCAAACACGGAGCTCGGTTGAAGAGGGAACGTGCCGCAGCTACTACCCGCCTACTATCGGAGATTGAGCTCCTTGAGATCTCCCATAAACGCTCCCGAGATCCGGATTGTCGGATAGCCCTCCTCCACAAAAGGGAGGAACTTCTAACCCTTCTGATGTCCAATGCCAAAGCCATGCTTTCCAAATGTAAACGCGACTATTATGAATACGGCAACAAAAGCAGTAAATCGCTTGCCAGAGCGCTGCGCATTCAACAAGCCCAGGCCTACATACCCTCTATTACGTCCTCCTCCCAAACACGTGTCCATTTACCTCTGGATATAGCCACCACATTTCGGGACTTTTACGCTTCTCTATATGATGCGGACTCAACCAATCCTTCCGCATTGTCGGGAGAATTCAGGTCGAATATCAAAGCTTATATCGCAGACTCCGGCCTCCCCCCTTTATCGGAAGATAATCTCACTGATCTGGAAGAGCCGATCACCCCGCAAGAACTTTCCTATGCTCTAAAACATTCCCGTTCGGGCAAAGCTCCCGGCCCGGATGGATTTACGCTCCCATATTATAAAAAAATTCATGGAAGCCTTGAGACCGCATTTTCTAGCTTCCTTCAATTCCTTTTCCACCTTATCCCCTACCCCCCTTGACGCGCTCAGGGCACATATAGCGGTGATTCCTAAGCCTGGAAAAGACCCCTCACAATGTGCAAGCTGCAGACCGATTTCTCTCCTTAACACAGACATAAAATTGTTCGCTAAGATTCTGGCTGTACGTCTGGCCCCGTTGCATGGGGATGTCGTTCACGCGGACTAGGCGGGTTTCATGGTAGGCAGAGAAGCCCGGGACAACACGACTACAGCCATCAAACTTATTCACAAAGCTAAAATATCCAATACACCACTTATGCTCCTGTCTACAGACACTGAAAAAGCGTTTGATAGAGTCAATTGGACTTTTATGGAAGAAACACTTCTCCGTCTTGGCCTCAGATCCCACATGATGGGCTGGATAATGTCTCTGTATTCCTGCCCTTCTGCTAGAGTCCGTGTGAACGGAATCCTTTCGGAGGGGTGCCCCCTGTCTCCCTTGATGTTTTTGCTGACTCTGGAGCCATTTCTCCGTCACGTCCGGGTCTGGAGACGGATGCCACAGTCAACAAGGTAGCAGCCTACGCTGACGATTTACTCTTCTTCTTGACTAACCCGATCGTCTCCCTTCCCAATCTCATGCGGGAATTTCAGCGCTTCTCCAAATTATCCAATTTCAAGATAAACTTTTCTAAATCACAAGCACTGAACATTTCCCTTCCTCCCCACCTCCTCACGACCTTGAAACATTCTTTTAGTTTTAAATGGAATCCGGTAGCCCTGAAATATCTTTGTGTCCGCATTTCACCTTACCTGAAGGATCTTTTTCAACTGAACTTTCCTCCCCCTCCTCGCTGACATTAAGGCGGACTGCACCAGGTGGTCTAAAGGCACTTTTACATGGATGGGCCAGTGCACTATCTTCAAAATGAACGCGCTTCCAAGAATCCTATATCTTTTCCAGACACTTCCCATAGCTATTCCTATGCAATTCTTTAAAGCGGTCAATTCTCTCCAGATAACCTTCGTGTGGAGTGGTAAAACCCCTCGACTCTCACGCTCACTTCTATGTCGGTCTAAGGAATCAGGAGGGCTGGCACTTCCTGATGTCCGATCCTATTACATTGCATCTCATCTTTCACGGGTAGTTGATTGGTGCAGACATGCGGCTTTTAAACCTTGGGTGGGCCTGGAGCAAAGTTTCTCACCTACACCTCTAATGGTCATCCCTTGGCTACACCATAGCCAATTCAAACATCTACGTCACCACCCCACTATTGGTCCAACACTATTATGCTGCTCCCTTACTTCAGTAAGAACATCCTTCCTCCCATTACATTCCCCAATGTATCCCATATTGGGAAATCCCTCCTTTCCCACCGGTATGACTGATCCAGTCTTCCGTTAATGGCAGACCTCGGGGAGATTTAGAGCAGCACAGTTTCTGAACGGCACTGAGTGGCTTTCTGTTTCGGATATGGCTCAGGTTCCTGACCTCCTTCCATTAGGACACTGGCGATCCCTACATCTCCGACACATTTGCTCTTCTATTTCGCCTCCTGCTTCCTATCAAACTGACCGAACTCCGTTGCAGGACCCTTGCGCTGGATCTAACCTAGCTAGGCACACGTTGTCCACAATCTACAAACTTCTTATGGACCCCCCTGACCTACCCCTCCCCGACTATCTTTCGAAATGGGAGGTTGACCTGGATATTTCTTTCTCTATCACACAAAGCAAGCGTATTCTCACTATGGCCCACCAGACCTCGATTAGCTCACAATATCAAGAAGCGGGCTTCAAATTGCTGTCTCGCTGGTATAGGACCCCAGCCCGTTTACACCACATCTTCCCTGCAGCATCCCCTTTGTGCTGGAGATGTGGGTGGGAAAATGGTACCCTCCTCCACACCTTTTGGTCATGCACCTTTCTTACCTCATTCTGGGAAGGCGTTAAACGGGTGATAATTGAGGTCACAGACACCGACATAACCTTGGACGCGGCCCTCTTCCTCCTTCATCACTGCGACGCTCCGGTGAATGTATACAAGCGCTCCCTGCTTCACTTTTTAGTGATGGCAGCACGTCATTGTATCCCACTACGATGGAAAGATTCCTCTCCTCCTACACTGTCCCTCTGGGTTTCGCAGGTCAACGACCTTATGCATATGGAGGACTTGACCTCCGTCATCTATAACTCGAACACCAAGTTCTGCCAAACTTGAACTCCATGGATTGCTTTTCAGGACTCAGACTACTATAAAGACATTATGCAAGAGCTAAATTTATCTAGGCAGCCTGATTAGCACTCTTGGCCTGAGGGTTGTCTTGGTGCCCCCCCCCCACATATTCTATCCTGTTCCCCACCCCCCTTCTTGATCTTTTCTAATTATCTGATCTCCCTCTCTTTGTCATCCTATGTGGACATCTGAACCAGACCTACGAGTAGGAGGCCTGGATTCACTCAGAATATTCCCCTATAAGGGGTCCTGGCAGTGGCGGATTATCATATAGGCGTTCCGGGCGGCCGCCCGGGGCCCGAGGCTCCCAGGGGGCCCATGGCAGCCCGAACCGCACATCATCTCCTAAATCTATTCAGCGCGCTAGCGCTGCTAACTGCCTAAGATGAGGAGGAGCAGGGAATTGGCCGGGAAAGGGGTAGGACACGCCTCCCTGGCAAGTGCGGGCCGCCGCCATTGAGTAACAGAACAGCGACGGACGGCTGTTCTGTTACTCCAAAGCAGCAAGAGAAGAGCCGGGCGGGCGGTCACCGGCGCTGAGGTCAGTACAGGCTTATCCTCCTGCCCAACTGGTTCCCGACCGCTGGCTGTATTTTTACCGCCAGCGGTCAGGGACGGGTCCTTAAAACCCGAGCCATAGACTTTCTATGGCTCGGGTTTTAACTTGCTGCCCGCGCGATCGGGCAGCTGAATGTCGGGTCTCCGGCTGTCAGTGACTGCCGGGGACCCTAAGGAGAAGATAGGAGCAGCTTTCGCTGCTTCTGTCTTCTCTGATCTCTTTTACACAGCGCTCAATGAACGCTGTGTAAAGGAATAGAGACAGCAGCAGCGGCGCTGTCTCTATTCCTCCCGGTGATCATGTGACTGGTCACATGATCGCCGGGTGCCGTTACTGACAGACTGCTGCTGGGTCTTACTAGACCCAGCACAGCCCTATTAGTGACAATTGTTACTATGAGAGGGCTGATTTCCCCTGTAACTGGGGCTGCTGTGCAGCTCCAGTTACAGTTGATAAACATGGTGTAAAACAAAGAAAAAAAATATATAAAGTTCCCCAAAGGTCTTTTTTGACCTTTGGGGGACAGACCATAGTAATAAAAAATAGTAAAGTGCAAAAAAAATTAAATAATAAATACACATAAAATACCCACCCCAAAAAAAACGTTCCCCCCGCCAATGATTGTTGTAACGCTAGCGCTGACCCAATTACCCTAATATAGACATGTAATATATTAAAATTTACGGTAGACAATGACGATTACAAATAAAAAGTCTATTTTAGGGTAAAACTATGTTATTACCCCAAAAAAAATATCTATAACGTAAAAAAGCTTATTTTTTTACTATTATTTTCAAACTTTATGAATAAAAATTCTAAAATAGCAAAAAAGGTGTGTATAAAAACGCTAAAAAAACGAAACCTGCATTGTCTACGGAAAAAACGTCGCAAAAATCACGTCGGTTTTATTTTTTTCTAATAAAAATGTGTGTTTGGGGCAACTTAGTAATTACGTTTTATTAAAAAATATTTTCACTTTTTGAGATACACCTGCTTTGTGTCCTGTATCCGTCAGGTCAGCAGGACTGACGGGATGAGTGAAACGGGCCCTGCGCTAAATTATAATCTTAAATGTGATAGATTTGAGGTGGATCCTGCGTATCACTGATCCTGTCAGTCCTGCTGACCTGACGGATACAGGATACAAAGCAGCTGTATCTCAAAAAGTAAAAATATTTTTTAATAAAATCAATCAATCAATCACACTGATACACACACATACTATATATATATATATAATTATAATATAAAGTTTTTAAATGTGTACATAACCTTGTGGCACTGTATTCAAGGGGGAGCGCTGTGAGGCACTATATACAAGGGGGAGCGCTGTGAGGTACTATATACAAGGGGGAGCGCTGTGAGGTACTATATACAAGGGGGAGCGCTGTGAGGCACTATAAACAAGGGGGAGCGCTGTGAGGCACTATATACAAGGGGGAACGCTGTGAGGCACTATATACAAGGGGGAGCGCTGTGAGGTACTATATACAAGGGGGAGCGCTGTGAGGCACTATATACAAGGGGGAGCGCTGTGAGGCACTATATACAAGGGGGAGTGCTGTGAGGCACTATATACAAGGGGGAGCGCTGTGTGGCACTATATACAAGGGGGAGCGCTGTGTGGCACTATATACAAGGGGGAGCGCTGTGAGGCACTATATACAAGGGGGAGCGCTGTGTGGCACTATATACGAGGGGGAGCGCTGTGTGGCACTATATACAAGGGGGGCTGTGTAGTGCTATCCACAGTGGTATGTGTGTGGCGCTCTTTATAGGGGGGGCTTTTTGGTGCTATTTACAAGAGGGGAGGGCTGTGTGGCGCTCTCTACAGGGGGGCTGTATGGCACTATCTATATGGGGCTGTGTGTAACGCTCTCTACGAGGGGGATGTGTGATATATAGAGGGGGCTGTGTATGGCGATATCTATGGGGGTGTGTAATATCTACAGGGGCTGTGTGTGGCACTATGTACAGGGGGCTGTGTGTATGTGGTGTTTTACAGTGTGTGGTATTATATTCAGGCGCGCAGTGTTTGGTGCTATTATATTTAGGGGTACACTATGTGGCACCATGATAACTTTATTTTCGTTTATAGGTGTGGAAATGTTGGAAAAGTGAGGAGACGTCTGAGTGGCAAATTCTGCAGAAATAAGTCATGGCCGGGAGAAGTCGTCATGAGCGCTGGACCGGATGGAGAAGAAAAGAGGAAAAAGACTACTAGAATCTGAGACGTCGTCACCTGTGAGTCACTAGATTTATAGAGAATCTGTCACCTTTCCTGACATGTTTATTATAGGAAATCCTTGTATTTCACAAAAAGTCTTTCTGCAGTCCAGGACTGATAGACAATTCCCCTTGTCAGGAGGTTGTGTCCCTGCACAGTGTGATACTGTCAGTATGTAGAGACACCGCGCTGTGACAAGGGAAATCGTAACACTGTTAATGCTTGCCCAAAAAGGTAGTGTTAAAAATAGTTACGGCGCGGCAGGGCGGCGGTGAGGAAGGGGGGCCCAAGTTTGGGTAACAGCCCTGGGCCCATGGTCTACTTAATCCGCCACTGGGTCCCGGTCCCGGTCATGTGATCGCAGCTAAAGCTTGTTGTAGCAACGAACTGGAAAGTTTGTCACTACAACAAACTGGAAAGTTTGTTGCTACAACAAACTTTCCCGGGGAACGATTGCGGGTGCTGCAGTCGGTTATAAGGCAGAACCGGAGGCCATACAACGGCCCCTGGGTCTGCCATGCACAGCAGCCTATTGAGAACCAGCCGGAGGCCGGTCCTCATGAGCTACCTGTCAGTGTGACTCTCAGCGTCACACTGACAGTTTATAATACGTTACACTACCTAGGTAGTGTAATGTATTATAGCAGTGTAAAAGCAAGTTATAAAAGTTACAAAAACAAAAAATGCTTTTTTTCCTATAATAAGTTTTTTATTATAGGAAAAAAATGAAAATGTTAAAAAAAGTACACATATTTGGTATCACCGCATTCGTAACGACCCAAACTATAAAACTATAATATTATTTTTCCCGCACGGTGAACAGCGCAAAAAAAAGAATTAAAAAACAATGTCAGAATCACTATTTTTTTGGTCATCAACCCTCCAAAAATATAGAATAAAAAGTGATCAAAATGTCGCATGTACCCTAAAATAGTACCAATAAAAACGACAACCCGTCCCGCAAAAAACAAGCCCTTCCACAGCTTTTTTGACTGAAAAATAAAATGTTATGGCTCTCAGAATATGGTGACACAAAAAATAAATAATTTTATCGAAAAGTGATTTTATTGCGCAAATGCCACAAAACATAAAAAAACTATATACATCTGGTATCGCCGTAATCGTATCGACCCGCAAAATAAAGTAAAATGTCGATTATAGCGCACGGTGAAAAGTGTAAAAAAAAAAAAAGACAAAAAACTGTCAGAATTGTCAGAATTTGTTTTTTTGTCACTTTGCTTGCCAAAAAAATCTAATAAAAAGTGATAAAAAAATCACATGCACCCTAAAATGGTATAAATGAAAACTACAGATTATCGTGAAACAAATAAGTCCTCGCACGGCTCCGGTGAACAAAAAATAAAAAAAGTTCTGGCTCTCAGAATATAGCGACAGAAATTGTGCAGTGTCCAAAAGCTGATAAGATCGGGCGCCATTTATCAGTGCGACATCGGCCACATATCTGCGGATTATTATTTATTTACCGAATTATTATACCCTCTTATTATGTCCTGATGTACTCTGCCCAATTTACACATACCCCCACATCATAAACTGAAATACCAGCAAAACCCCAAACAGAACAGTTACCAAGCAAACTCTGCGCTCCAAAAGCCAAATGGCGCTCCCTCCCTTCTGAGCCCCACAGCGTGCCCAAACACCAGCTTACGTCCACATATATGATATTTTATATCCGGGAGAACCCGCTCAACATTTTATGAGGTATTTGTTTTCAGTGGCACCAACTAGGCACAACATATTGCGCGTTAAAATGGCATATCAGTGGAAAATTTTAATTTTCACTTTGCACCATCCGCTGCGCATTAACGCCTTCGCGCACCACAAATTAATAGCATGTCGTGGTGCGGGGGGTTATATATGGAGCGGGCTCATGCGCTGCGCCCGCACCATATTCTGCAGGTGTCCGCTCTGTATTACAGCTGACACCCGGGACTAATGGACAGGAACAGCGATCGCGCTGTTACTGGAGCCTGTAAAAAATATATTATACTGCAATACATTAGTACTGCAGTGTATTGTACCAGCGACCTAATGATCGCTCGTTCCAGTCCCCTAAAGGGACTTTTGGGAGGTTTCCACTGTTTTGGTACCTCAGGGGCTTTGCAAATGCGACATGACACCCGAAAACCATTCCAGCTAAATTTGAGCTCCAAAAGCCAAATATTGTTCCTTCCCTTCTGAGTCTTGCCGTGGGTCCAAACAGCAGTTTATTACCACATAGGGCGTATTGCTGTAATCAGGGCAAATTGCTTTACAAATTTTGGGGTGATTTTTCTCCTTTATTCATTGTCAAAATTAAAAATTTCTATGTTTTTTCAGAAAAAATATTTTCATTTTCACGGCCTAATTCCACTAAATTCAGCAAAAAAACGGTGGAGTCAAAATGCTAACTATACCCCTAGAAACATTCCTTGAGGGGTGTAGTCTACAAAATGCGGTCACTTTTGGGGGGTTTCCACTGTTTTGCTCCCTCCAGGGCATTGCAAACGCGACATGGCACTGAAAATCAATCCAGCAAAATCTGCGCTTCAAAATCCAAATGGCGCTCCCTCCCTTCTGAGCTCTGTCGTGGGTCCAAACAGCAATTTAGTACCACATATGGGGTATTGCTGTAATCGGGAGAAGTAGCTTTACAAGTTTTGGGGTGCTTTTTATTCTTTATTCCTTGCAAATATCTTTTTTTTAAATATTTTTTCAGAAAAAAAGTAGATTTTCACTTTCACAGGCAAACTCCAATAAATATAGCAGAGACCTGTGGGGTCAAGATGCTAACTATACCCCTAGAAAAATTCCTTGAGGGGTGCAGTTTCCAAAACAGTGTCACTTTTGGGGGATTTCCACTATTTTGGCACTACAAGACCTCTTCAAACCCGACATGGTGCCTAGAATATATTCTAAAAAAAGGAGGCCCCAAAATCCACTAGGTGCTCTTTTGCTTCTGAGGCCGGTATTTCAGTCCATTTTCACACTAGGGCCACATTTGGGATATTTCTAAAAACTGCAGAATCTTGGCAATAAATATTGTGTTGCGTTTCTCTGGTATAACTTTCTGTGTTACAGAATTTTTTTTATTACAAATGAATTGCAGCAAAAAAAAAAAAATGTGTCAATTTCCCCTCTACATTGCTTTAATTCCTGTGAAACGACCTAAAGGGTTAAGAAACTTTCTGAATGCTGTTTTGAATACTTTGAGGGGTGCAATTTTTAATATGGGGTGATTTATGGGGTCTATCTAGTACATAAGGCCCTCAAAGCCGCTTTAGAACTGAACTGGTCCCTGTAAAAATCGCCTTTTTACATTTTCTTGAAAATGTGAGAAATTGCTGCTAAAGTACTAAGCCTTGTAGCGTCCTAGAAAAATAAAATATAAAAAAAAACTATGCAAATATAAATTTTTGCAAATTTTCTCTAAATTTTGGTGTTTTTCACAAATAAGCAATGAATTTATTGGCCAAATTTTTCCACTAATATAAAGTACAATATGTCACGAGAAAACAATCTCAGAATCGCTTGGATAGGCAAAAGCATTCCGGAGTTATTACCACATAAAGTAACACATGTCAGATTTGAAAAAATGGGGCTGGTCCTGAAAGGCCAAAATGAGCTCGGTCTTGAAAGGGTTAAAATTCAATAGGAATGATATTTTGGTTAAAAGGAATGAATTATTACTAGATACGGATCTCATTGGGATTTGTTACGTAATCTAATGCTAAAAAATTTGTCTCATCTAACTTTGGATAGAAGGATAGGATCATTAGTAGGGAATATCCCTAGTATGGTCCCAAAAAAAGCACCAGCCTTAAAGGATCTTTTGGTAAGCTCAGAGTTTAAAAGAAGGACACAGGAACATAGACTCTGATTAAATAGTCACCCTAAAGGAATGTATAAATGTGGATCTTGCAATTATTGTAAATATGCATCCAAAACAGACACATTCATGAATTCTGAAAACAAAAAGGAATATAAGGTCTTTAACTTTATCAATTGCCACACTAACATGGTGATATATTCTATTACCTGCCCATGCGGAGAGATGTATATTGGTAAAACAAAACGTGAATTACAAATACGTGTTGGTGAACATATCTCAGATATAAGAAAGGTAGATATGAAAAACCCACTTGCGATTCACTTTAAGACTTATCACCAGCAATCACCAAAAGATTTGAAGTTTATGGGGATCTATCAACTAGTAGAGGATTGGAGGGGAGGTGATAGAAATAGACTACTTTTGCAAAAAGAAACATTGTGGATTTATACTCTGGGTACCTTATCCCCTAGAGGTTTAAATAATGAAATCAAATTTAACATGTGTCTTTAATTCTGTACCAATAGTTAATCTTGACTGATATAGTGGGTTTGATTGCATATTAGCACCCCATTGGTTGGTAAAAGCCTTCTTATTCGATCTAAGAGGTTCCAACCTATCATCTCTCCTCCATTTTACATTAAAGTCTGTATATATAATTTTGATAAAATTGATCTTGGTTTACCATGGAAGGGCCTCTGGCTCACTCCTTACCATCCGTGACAGATTGGCTCAGAAATTCTATCTGTTCAAGATCCATGTGGACTTGTATTCTTGATACCATATTTATGTAATATGTAGGAGAATTTACTCTTGTATATAAAAATGCTTTTTGGTACGGAATGACTGGGGGGTATTTGGAGGTGTGGACCTCTGTTGGATCGACTATATACCAGCGCTTCAGTGGACTGCTACCCCTCCTCTTGACTTACCTAATAGATATTTCTTTCCTATGTACGTATTGCCTTTTCCCTCGAGATTCCTGATTTGTTTATCCATCCTTCGTTGCTTCCAGGATTGGACATTTTTCTGTCGTGATTGGTGGGGACCTGGTCGACGGCCCGGTTTGGGTACTTGACTGGCTCACTGCCATCCATGATGGATCATTTCTTCCTGGGCTCTCTCTGATATATGACCTATTTGTTTTAGATGTTTCACAAAATATGAACAATTTTGTTCATTCTGGGTGGCCTGTTTAGGTTTACACCAGATTGCCTATTATCTTTATGTTATTGTGCATTCATATACGTAATTTTGCATTGTGTTTCACTATTATTTTTTATTTTTAGTTATTTATATTTAATTTTGTTTTTATTATTATTTAATTATTATAATTTTTTATTTATTATTTATTATTTTTTATTTAATTATTTGATTATTTGTATTTTTTTTTTATTCATTTTCTTTATTTTATTTAAAGGGAGGAAGACACCTTGTATAAGTATGTATCCTTTGTATTATGTTTCTGTATAAAAATATTTGTTGATTATCAAGGAAATCAAGATATAAACATTCATGACACAGAATAAGATTATCTTTTATGCTGTTTGGCTTTTTTTTTTTTAAATGTGAGTTTATTTTGTACTATGATAGAATTGATATTCTCTGTACATCATGCATGAATATGAATTGACATTTAAATAGGTAATGTACCTTTAAATGTAGTGCTATAAAGCAGGTAACTTTGTATCCATGATTGTATGACTCAGGAAGTCCCAATTGGGATGAAACGCGTTAGTCAGTTGTACGGTGGTGAGTGACATCATCACGCCGTACGCTTCAGGCGTTGGTTGAATGTTACACCACGCTATTAACCACGCTGTGGTGATCACCCTACTGGCCTCTACAAATCTTGTTTTTTTTTAAGACAAGCTACATCGTGAAAGCTGGGTGCTTTGCAATTTAATGTATTTCAAGCAGATTGTTTGCTTGGATTGGACAGATACATGTTGCTTCTTATTCGTTACTAATTCTGGAAGCGATACTACACTGGGACCGGAAACTGATTAAAACTATTTGCAGATGACGCTGCCTTTCACCTGCTACTGATCTCTGGAGCGATACGGCCCTGGGTCCGGTCATAGAATAAAATCCTCCATAGATAAGTATAATGGAAATTCTTATATGTTCATCTATATGAGCTCTACATATATCTCTCTGAAAAATTAATCTGTAACCAAATAGCAGCTGCTCAGCTTGTTCACTATATATGGGCTATATCTGTCATTGCGGCTGAATCTGCCATTGCCTTTGAATTGAATCTTTACCTGTGAGATATACATACTGAGATGGATGGACTGCATTGATTGATTTTCCCTGCACAGTGGACTTATATATATATATTTAATTCTATAGGACATGTTTTCATCTATGTCCCTTGCGGAGATTATTTTCTTCTTTCACCAAGTTTATACAGGAACCTTTAGCTATAGCTTGAGAAAGGTTCCTGTTAAACCGAAACATTGCTGTCTTGAGGTGAATAAATCCACCCTGCTTTCATCTACCTTGAAGTCCTGGTGCCGTTACTGTGTACTGTGTTCTATGTTTCTCTCTCTCTCTCTCTCTTTATATATATATATATATATATATATATATATATATATATATATATATATATATATATATATACACACACAGGGTGGGCCATTTATATGGATACACCTAAATAAAATGGGAATGGTTGGTGATATTAGCTTCCTGTTTGTGGCACATTAGTATATGGGAGGGGGGAAACTTTTCAAGCTGGGTGTTGACCATGGCAGCCATTTTGAAGTCGGCCATTTTGTATCCAACTTTAGTTTTTTCAATGGGAAGAGGGTCATGTGACACATCAAACTTATGGAGAATTTCACAAGAAAAACAATGGTGTCCTTGGTTTTAAAGTTACTTTATTCTTTCATGAGTTATTTACAAGTTTCTGACCACTTATAAAATGTGTTCAAAGTGCTGCCCATTGTGTTGGATTGTCAATGCAACCCTCTTCTCCCACTCTTCACACACTGATAGCAACACCGCAGAAGAAATGCTAGCACAGGCTTCCAGTATTCGTAGTTTCAGTTGCTGCACATCTCGTATCTTCATAGCATAGACAATTGCATTCAGATGACCCCAAAGATAAAAGTCTAAGGGGGTCAGATCGGGAGACCTAGGGGGCCATTCAACTGGCCCACGACGACCAATCCACTTTCTAGGAAACTGTTCATCTAGGAATGCTCGGACCTGACACCCATAATGTGGTGGTGCACTATCTTGCTGGAAAAACTCAGGGAACGTACCAGCTTCAGTGCATAAAGAGGGAAACACATCATCATGTAGCAATTTCAGATATCCCGTGGCTTTGAGGTTTCCATTGATGAAGAATGGCCCCACTATCTTTGTACCCCATATACCACACCATACCATCAATTTTTGTGTTCCAACAGTCTTGGAGGGATCTATCCAATGTGGGTTAGTGTCAGACCAATAGCGGTGGTTTTGTTTGTTAACTTCACCATTCACATAAAAGTTTGCCTCATCACTGAACAAAATGTTCTGTGTAAACTGAGGGTCCTGTTCCAATTTTTGTTTTGCTCATTCTGCAAATTCAGTGCGCCGATCTGGGTCATCCTCGTTGAGATGCTGCAGCAGCTGGAGTTTGTAAGGGTGCCATTTG
Organism: Rhinoderma darwinii; assembly: GCF_050947455.1. Taxonomy (NCBI): domain Eukaryota; kingdom Metazoa; phylum Chordata; class Amphibia; order Anura; family Rhinodermatidae; genus Rhinoderma; species Rhinoderma darwinii. Next base: position 60,462,035 of record NC_134696.1, on the reverse strand, counting down.
TGAGTAGCTAATATCCACCGAAGGGATGTTCGACTGATGCCACTCTCCAGTGACATGCGGCGAGTGCTACGCTGTGGGCTCTTGCTGAATGAAGCTAGGACAGCCACTGATGTTTCTTCATTAGTGACAGTTTTCATGCGTCCACATTTGGGCAAATTCAACACTGAACCAGTTTTACGAAACTTGGCAAGCAGTTTGCAAACTGTAGCATGGGAGATGGGTGGTCTCGTAGGGTGTCTTGCATTGAAATCTGCTGCAATGACCCGGGTACTGCGTTCACCAGACATCAACACAATTTCTATTCGCTCCTCACGTGTTAACCTCTGCGACATGTCAATGGCTGTAAACAAAGAGAAGCTTGTAAATAACTCATGAAAGAATAAAGTAACATTAAAACCAAGCACACCATTGTTTTTCTTGTGAAATTCTCGATAAGTTTGATGTGTCACATGACCCTCTTCCCATTGAAAAAACTAAAGTTGGATACAAAATGGCCGACTTCAACATGGCCGCCATGGTCAACACCCAGCTTGAAAAGTTTTCCCCCTCCCATATACTAATGTGTCACAAACACGAAGTTAATATTACCAACCATTCCAATTTTATTTAGGTGTATCCATATAAATGGCCCACCCTATATATATATATATATATATATATATATATATATATATATATCTATGTATATATAATCTTATTTTTATATAAGGTCCTTGGATATACCTATTTAGGTGGTTATATATATATATATATATATATATATATATATATATATATACATATGTATTCCATGAGACATTTTTATATAAAGTATATTGTAATGATGGGGGTAAGGAAACAGACAAGTGAGCCCTAATCTACCCGCCACTCAGTCCCTGCCTACGTGCAACGACCCACCCTAGGCAACGGGGTACAACTGGGGGACGATCCCTACGCTCAATAAGTGCATGACAGACAAACAGACAAGGGTACACAGAAGCAAGGGAAAAGGGGAAGTTGCCCACGGCAACACCGTGAGCAACAAGAGTGGTGAACGAGCCGAGTCAAACCAGGAGTGTACGAGGTACCAAACGCAGAGCAGGAGAGTAGTGAACAAGCCGAGTCAAACCAGGAGTGTACGAGGTACCAAACGCAGAGCAGGAGAGTAGTCAGTAAGCCAGGGTCAATATGAAGCAGGGTCAAATGGATCAAGAAGCTGCAGCAGGGCCAGGAAACAAAACGAGAAGAATCTTGATAGGCTCTCCCACTCCTAAGCCTGCTATCCTGAGTGGTGGAAGATGGAGTCAGTCTCACAGACATAGAAGCAGGTGCAGACTGATTACCTATGGGCGTGGATACAGAAGCTGTGCCTGGCAGATCCTTAACAGTACCCCCCCTTTTATGAGGGGCCACCGGACCCTTTCTAGATGGACCTGGTTTATTGGGGAAACAAAGGTGGAACCTCCTGACCAATACCCCAGCGTGAACATCCCGGGCGGGTACCCAAGTCCTCTCCTCAGGCCCGTATCCTCTCCAATGGACCAGGTACTGGAGGGAGCCTTGGACCATCTTGCTGTCCACAATCTTGGCCACCTCTAATTCTACCCCCTCAGGGGTGAGAACGGGGACAGGAGGTTTCCTCGAGGGAGCCAAGGACGGGGAGCAGCGTTTAAGGAGGGAGGCATGAAACACGTCGTGTACTCGAAAAGATGAGGGCAACTCCAGTCGGAAGGAGACAGGATTGAGGACTTCAATGACCTTGTACGGGGAGCAAACTTCTTGGACGGGACTTTAAGGCGCAAGTTCTTTGACGATAGCCACACCAGATCCCCGACCATAAACAAGGGGTTAGCAGAACGTCTTCTATCTGCCTGAGTTTTTTATATGCTCTGGGACGCCTCTAGGTTCTTCTGAACCTGGGCCCAGACTGTGCACAGTTCCCGATGAACGACCTCTACCTCGGGATTGTTGGAACTACCAGGTGAAATGGAGGAGAACCGTGGATTAAACCCAAAATTACAGAAAAAGGGGTAGACCCCTGACGAGTTACTGACCCGGTTATTAAGGGAAAATTCGGCGAGGGGAATGAATGAGACCCAATCACATTGACAGTCAGAGATAAAACACCTTAAATATTGTTCTAGAGACTGATTAGTCCTCTCGGTTTGGCCATTAGTTTCAGGATGGAAGGCAGAGGAGAATGACAGATCAATCTCCAACTTTTTACAGAAGGCTCTCCAAAACAAAGAAACAAATTGTACCCCTCTGTCAGAAACAATATTGACAGGGACCCCATGGAGACGCAGGATGTGTTTGACAAACAAGGTAGCTAACGTCTTAGCATTGGGTAGTCTTTTGAGGGGCACAAAGTGGCACATCTTACTGAAGCGGTCTACTACAACCCACACCACCGACTTGCCTTGAGATGGAGGCAAATCGGTGATAAAATCCATGGAGATATGGGTCCAAGGTCTCTGGGGAATGGGCAAAGAACGTAGTAAGCCCGCTGGTCGGGACCTGGGAGTCTTGGACCTAGCACAAACCTCACAAGCGGCGACGTAGGCCTTAACGTCTTTAGGCAACCCAGGCCACCAATAGTTTCTGGCAATGAGGTGCTTGGTACCCAGGATGCCTGGATGACCAGATAGTGCGGAGTCATGATTTACCTAAGTACCCTTAGCCGGAATTTCAGGGGAACAAACAGCTTGTGCTCAGGAAGGTTCCCGGGAGCTGAACCTTGATCAGCAGCAATTTCAGAGACTAAATCAGAATCAATAGAGGAAATGATTATACATGGAGGCAAAATACAAGCAGGATCTTCCTCCGAAGGAGGGCTGGCCATAAAGCTACGCGACAGTGCATCAGCCTTAATATTTTTAGACCCAGCCCTATAGGTAACCAAAAAATTTAATCTGGTAATAAATAACGCCCATCGAGCTTGTCTCGGGTTTAGCCTCCGGGCAGATTCTAGGAAAACCAGATTCTTGTGGTCGGTAAGGACCGTTACCTGGTGCCTAGCCCCCTCCAGGAAGTGGTGCCACTCTTCAAATGTCAATTTAATGGCTAAGAGTTTGCGGTTGCCAATATCATAGTTACTCTCAGTGGGCGAAAACTTCCTGGAGAAGTAGGCACAGGGACGGAGATGGGTGAGGGACCTGGTATGCTGGGAGAAGACAGCCCCCACTCCCACCTCGGACGCGTCAAACTCCACGATAAATGGCTCCATTTGGTTGGGCTGAACCAACACCGGGGCCGAGATAAAGCACTTCTTAAGGACCTCAAAAGCCTGGACAGCCTCAGGAGGCCAGTGGAGGAGATCAGCACCCTTGCGAGTGAGGTCCATAAGAGGCTTAGCGATAACCGAGAAGTTAGCAATAAATCTCCTGTAATAATTAGTGAACCCCAAGAAGCACTGTAACGCCTTCAGGGAGGCAGGTTGGAACCAATTCCGCCACAGCCTGGACCTTGGCGGGGTCCATGCGGAATTCATGAGGAGTGAGGATTTGACCCAAAAATGGTATCTCCTGCACCCCAAACACACATTTTTCGGTCTTCACAAACAGTTTGTTTTCCCGAAGGACCTGGAGCACCTTCCTGACATGCTCAATGTGGGAGGACCAGTCCTTGGAATACACAAGTATGTCATCAAGGTAGACTACCAGAAATACCCCCAGGTAATCTCTTAAAATCTCATTTATGAAATTCTGGAAGACCGCGGGAGCATTACACAACCCAAAGGGCATGACGAGGTATTCGAAATGACCTTCGGGCGTGTTAAACGCAGTCTTCCACTCATCCCCCTCTTTGATGCGGATAAGGTTATACGCCCCCCGTAGATCAAACTTAGAGAACCATTGGGCCCCCTGAACCTGATTAAAGAGATCAGGAATCAAAGGAAGGGGATACTGGTTCCTTACAGTGACCTTATTCAAGTTACTGTAGTCAATGCATGGCTTAAGACCACCATCCTTCTTCCCTACGAAGAAGAAGCCAGCACCTACCGGAGAAGTAGAGGGGCGAATGTAACCCTTGGCCAGGCATTCCTGGATAAACTCTCTCATGGCTTCACGTTCGGGACAAGAGAGATTAAATATCCTACCCTTAGGGAGCTTAGCTCCTGGTACCAAATCGATAGCGCAATCGTATTCTCTATGAGGAGGTAACCCTTCGGAGGCCTCCTTAGAGAAAACATCAGTGAAGTCTTGAACAAACTCAGGTAGCGTGCTCACCTCCTCAGCGGGAGAAATAGAATTAACAGAAAAACATGATGTCAAGCATTCATTACCCCATTTGGTAAGATCCCCAGTATTCCAGTCAAACGTGGGATTATGCAACTGCAACCAGGGAAGGCCTAAAACCAAATCGGACGATAATCCCTGCATCAACAGTACAGAGCACTGCTCCAAATGCATGGAGCCAACAAGGAGTTCAAAAACAGGGGTATGCTGTGTAAAATAACCATTAGCAAGAGGAGTGGAGTCGATACCCACTACCGGGACAGGTTTAGGCAAATCAATCAAAGGCATAGCTAGAGACATAGCGAATTCCACAGACATGATATTAGCAGACGACCCTGAATCCACGAAGGCACTGCCGGTAGCAGACCTACCACCAAAAGAGACCTGAAAGGGAAGCAAGATTTTATTACGTCTCATATTTACGGGAAATATCTGTGCGCCCAAGTGACCTCCCCGATGATCGCTTAGGCGCGGAAGTTTTCCGGCTGCTTATTCTTACGCCTAGGACAGGTGTTCACTTGTTGCTTGTCATCCCCACAATAGAAGCAGAGACCATTCTTCCTGCGAAACGCTCTACGTTGTTGGGGGGACACGGAGGCCCCGAGTTGCATAGGTACCTCCGAGTCTTCCGTGGAAGAACGAAGCAACGGATCCTCGGGATGCATCATGGGGTAATCAGAGGAGAAAACACAAAAACTTTCACGTTGTCGTTCCCTGAGACGTCGGTCAAGTCGTACCGCTAAAACCATAACCTGGTCTAGGGAGTCAGAAGAGGGATAGCTAACTAGCAGGTCTTTCAGGGCGTTCGACAGACCCAACCTAAACTGGCACCGAGAAGCTACGCACCACTTCCTAAAGTCAGAGCAATACTCCTCAACAGGTCTCTTACCCTGACGTAAGGTCACCAGCTGACTCTCGGCAAAGGCAGTCCTGTCAGTCTCGTCATAAATGAGCCCGAGAGCAGAAAAGAAAAGATCAACGGAGGAAAGTTCAGGGGCGTCAGGAGCCAAGGAGAAGGCCCATTCTTGGGGCCCTTCCTGGAGCCGGGACATAATTATACCCACCCGCTGGCTCTCAGAACCTGAGGAGTGGGGCTTTAAACGAAAATAGAGCCTACAACTCTCTCGAAAGGAGAGAAAAGTCTTCCGGTCCCCTGAGAACCAGTCAGGCAACTTGAGGTGGGGTTCAAGAGGAGAGGTGAGGGGCACTACCATGGTAGCATCAGGCTGGTTGACCCTCTGAGCCAGGTCCTGGACCTGTAGGGAGAGACCCTGCATTTGCTGAACCAGGGTCTCAAGGGGGTCCATAGTAGTGTGAGGGACGAGGGTAGAGTAGGTATATGGGCTTGTGATTATGTAATGATGGGGGTAAGGAAACAGACAATTGAGCCCTAATCTACCCGCCACTCAGTCCCTGCCTACTTGCAACGACCCGCCCTAGGCGACGGGGTACAACTGGGCGACGGTCCCTACGCTCAATAAGTGCACGACAGACAAACAGACAAGGGTACACAGAAGCAAGGGAAAAGGGGCAGTTGCCCACGGCAACACCGTGAGCAACAAGAGTGGTGAACGAGTCGAGTCAAACCAGGAGTGTACCAGGTACCAAACGCAGAGCAGGAGAGTAGTGAACAAGCCGAGTCAAACCAGGAATGTACGAGGTACCAAACGCAGAGCAGGAGAGTAGTCAGTAAGCCAGGGTCAATATGAAGCAGGGTCAAATGGATCAAGAAGCTGCAGCAGGGCCAGGAAACAAAACGAGAAGAATCACAAGCAAGGAGGAACAGGAAAGGCAGGTATAAATAGACAGAGGGCGGGAGCTAGCTCCGTCTGGCCAGGCTGTGATAGACTCCTAAGCCGGCCATCCTGAGTGGAGGAAGATGGTGTCAGTCTCACAGACATAGAAGCAGGTGCAGACTGATTATCTATGGACGTGGATACAGAAGCTGTGCCTGGCAGATCCTTAACATATATATTCTATTTAAAACATATTTTGTATACCTGGCCAGGTGATATTTTAATGTAATTGTAATTCTTTTCTAGGTAATAACTTGGGAAATGTTTTTTCACCTTTCACTAATATGAATAAAATTGTTAGATATTTTTTCTTTACCCTTACGAGTACTGGATACGTCCTAGACAGCTTTTTAGTTTTTCTATTTTTTTTTTTTTTGAGGGGGCATTATACTGTGTGGGGCCACTAAGCGGACATTCTACTCTGTAGGGGTACTATAGGGGGCAATATGCTATGTGTTGCACTTAGGGGGCCTAATACAGTGTGGGCACAATTAGAGGAAAAAATACTATGTCCTTGAAGTTTGATCTATCCTGAGGCCGACCCTGACAGCAAGCTCAGATGTGATAGTTTACAGGTGGATCCTGTGTGCCAGAGACACGCAGGACCCGCTATGACTGAACCCGTCAGGTTCGCGGGACTGACGAATTCAGTGAATATTTAATGATAGAGAATACAGAGCAGCTGTATCTAAAAAAGTAAAACAATTTTTTTAATAAAAAGTACTTACATAGTTACACAAAACACACTGATACACCTTTTTATTATTATTTTTTTTGCCTTTCAAAAGTTTACATAGCCTTTAACCCCTTCAGGACTGAGCCTGTTTTGGCCTTCAGGACGAAGCCGATTTTTCATATCTGACATGTGTCCCTTTATGTGGTAATAACTCCGGAATGCTTTTGCCTATCTAAGTGATTCTGAGATTGTTTTCTTGTGACATATTGTACTTTATGTTAGGGAAAAAATTTGGTCGATAAATTCAATATCTATTTGTAAAAAACACCAAGATTTGAGGGAAATTTGCAAAAATTAGCATTTTTCTAAATTTAAATGTATCTGCTTGTAAAACAGATAGTAATACCACACAAAATAGTCACTAGTTAACATTTTCCATATGTCTACTTTAGTTTGGCATCGTTTTTTGAACATTCTTTTATTTTTCTAGGACGTTACAAGACTTAGAACTTTAGCAGCAATTTCTCATATTTTCAAGAAAATTTCAAAAGGTGATTTTTACAAGGACCAGTTCAGTTTTGAAGTGGCTTTGAGGGCCTTATATATTAGAAAGTCCCCATAAATCACACCATTTTGAAAACTACACCCCTCAAAGTATTCAAAACAGCATTCAGAAATTGTTTTAACCCTTTAGCCGTTTCACAGGAATTAAAGCAATGTAGAGGTGAAAGTTACAAATTTCATTTTTTTTTTTACAAAATTCAGTTGTAATACATTTTTTTCTATACCACAGAAGGTTTTACCCGTGAAATGTAACTTATTATTTATTGCCCAGATTCTGCAGTTTTTAGAAATATCCCACATGTGGCCCATGTGCACTAATTTACTGAAATACAGGCCTCAGAAGCAAAGGAGCACCTAGTGGATTTTGGGGCCTCTTTTTTTCTAGCATATATTTTAGGTACCATGTCAGGTTTGAAGAGGTTTTGTGGGGCCAAAACAATAAAGACCCCCCAAAAGTGACCTCATTTTGGAAACTACACCCCTCAGGGAATTTATCTACGGGTTTAGTTAGCATTTTGAACCCACGGTTTTTTTGCTAAATTTATTTGAATTAGTATGTGAAGATGAAAATCTACTTTTTTTCTTAAAAAACGTTGACATTTTTAATTTTTTCAAGGAATAAAAGAGAAAAATCACCCCAACATATGTAAAGCAATTTATCCTGATTATAGCAATACCCCATATGTGGTAATAAACTGCTGTATGGACCCACAGCAGGACTCAGAAGGGAATGAGCACTATTTGGATTTTGAAATTCTGATTTTGCTGGAATAGTTTTCAGTGCTGTGTCGCGTTTGAAATGCACTGGAGGGAACAAAATAGTGGAAACCCCCGGAAAGTGACCCCATTTTGGAAACTACACTCACCAAGGAATTTTTCTAGGGGTAAAGTTAGCATTTTGACCCCACAGTTGGTTTGCTGAATTCATTGGAATTATTCTGTAAAGGTAAAAATCTACTTTTTTTCTGAAAAAAGGTAGCCATTTTTAATTTTTACAAGGAATAAAGGAGAAAACGCACCCCAACATTTGAAAAACAATTTCTCCCGATTACGGAAATATGCCATATGTGGTAATAAACTGCTGTTTGAACCCACAGCAGGGCTTAGAAGGGAAGGAGCGCTATTTGTCTTTTGGAGCTCAAATTTAGCTGAAATGGTTTTTGTGTGCCATGTTGCATTTGCAAAGCCCCTGAGAGGCCAAAACAGTGGAAACCCCCCAAAAGTGGAAATTCTACCACTTAAAGAATCTATCTAGGGATATAGTGGGCATTTAGACCCCACAAGTCTTTTGCAGGATTTATTAGAATTAGGCCGTGAAAATGAATATCGACATTTCTTCCACTAAAATGTTGCATTTTTTCAATTTCTCAAAGGATAAAGGGGGTAAAAGCTGCCGAACATTTGTAAAGCAATTTCTCCCGAGTACGGCAATAACCCATGTGTGGTCATAAATGGTTTTTCATTAGAAAGTAATTAACCCTTTCTGGACTGATCCATTTTTTTCTTTTCCTTTTTAGTTTTTCCCTCCCCGCGTTCCAAGAGCCACAACTTTTTTATTTTTCAGTCAATAGAGCGGTATGAGGGCTTATTTATTGAGGGACGAGCGGTTGTTTTTATTGGTACCATTTTTTGGTACATACAACTTTTTGAGCACTTTTTATTACATTTTTAGGTAGAGCCAAGGTGGCCTAAAAACAGTGATTTTGCCGTTTTAAATGCTTTATTTTTCACGTGAGACGCTCCATACATCACCCCCCACACTACGACATGCTATGTCGTGGTGCGCGCAGGGGTTAATGTGCAGCGGATAGTGCAGAGTGAAAATTACAATTTTCCACTCATATGCCATTTTAGTGCACTACATGTTATGCCCAGTTTGTGCCACTGAAGACAAATACCTCATAAAATATTAACCGGGTTCTCCCGGGTATGGCGATGCCATATCTATGGACGTAAACTGGTGTTTAGGCACGCTGCAGGGCTCAAAAGGGAGGGAGCGGCATTTGGCTTTTGGGGCGCAGATGTAGCTTGGAAGTAGTTCTGTTTGGGGTTTTACTGGTGTTTCAGTTTATAATGTGGGGGCATATGTTATCTGTGCGGGGTACATCAGGGTATAATAAGAGGGTATAATAATGGGGTAAATAAATAATAATCCGCAGATATGTGGCCGGTGTCGCACTGATAAATCGCGCCCAATCTTATCCGCTTTTGGAACACTCTGCACATTTTGCATCGCCATATTTGAGAGCCAGAACCGTTTTTTTTTCTCCACCGGAGCTGTGTGAGGGTTTATTCTTTGCGGGACAATCTGTAGTTTTCATTGGTACCATCATGTTTTATTCCATTTTTTGGCAAGCAAGGTGACCAAAAACCATAAATTCTGACAATGATTTTTATTCTTTTTTTTTATGGCGTTTACCCTGGGCTATAAATTACCATTATATTTTATTCTGCGGGTCGGTACGATTACGGCGATACCATATGTATATAATTTTTTTATGTTTTGCAGCGTTTGTGCAATAAAATCACTTATTTATAAAATAAATTATTTTTTGTGTCACCATATTCTGAGAGCGATAACTTTTTTATTTTTCAGTCAAAAACGCGGTGTAAGGGCTTGTTTTTTGCGGGATGGGTTGTCGTTTGTATTGGTACCATTTTGGCGTACATGCGACTTTTTGATCACTTTTTATTGTATATTTTGGGAGGGGTTGGTAACCGAAAAATAGTGATTCGGGCACTGTTTTTCATTTATTTTTTTTGCGGTGTTCACCGTGCGGGAAAAATAATACTACAGTTTTATAGATGGGGTCGTTACGAACGCGGTGATACCAAATATGTGTACTTTTATTAACGTGTTAATTTTTTTCCTATAATAAAAGATTCATTATAGGAAAAAAAGCATTCTTTGTCTAGGTCACTTCTAACTTTTATTTTTACACTTTTTAAAAACATTTTTATTATCTTTTTTTTTCTTTTTTTACTTGTCCCACTAGGGGACACTTAGACTTGCAGCTCTGATCGCTGCTGGAACACATTACACTACCTACGTAGTGTAATGTGTTCTAACTGTCATTGTGATGTAACTGTCACACTGACAGGAAGCATCGGAGGACCGGCCGGAGGCTGATCCTCTGAGGCTTCCGAACATGGCAACCCGGATGTCATTGTCTGGCCTCTGGTTGCCATGAGAAGGATCGCCAGCCCCCGCAAATACATGTGGGGGGCTGCCGATCCGCTGTAAACCTCTTCAATGTGGTGATCGCAATCGACCACCGCATCGAAGGGGTTAATTGCCGATTTCAGCGGCGACAGGCCACTGATCGGCAACGGGGAGAGCAGGGCAGACACCCTGCACAGTTAACCGCCGCTGCGGTGTAGCACCGCTCGGCGGTTAAATGTCAAAGCACTGACGTTATTGCACGTCAAGGTGCGCGAAGTTACTGCACACATTGACGTGCATTAAAGTCAAGGTGTGGGAAGGGGTTAAAGAGGCTCTGTCACCAGATTCTCAAATCCCTATCTCCTATTGCATGTGATCGGCGCTGCAATGTAGATAACAGTAACGTGTTATGAGCTATTTTATATATATGCAAATGAGCTTTGAAATGGACAACTGGGCGTGGTTTTTTTCGTATGTCCAACTGGGCGTGTATTGTGTTTTTTACTTGGCGTGTTACTTGTTTTACTAACTGGGCGTTGTGAATAGAAGTGTATGATGCTGACAAATCAGTGACCAATCAGCATCATGCACTCCTCTCCATTCATTTACACAGCACATAGTGTTCTTACTAGAACGATGTGCAGCCACATACACAAGTGTCCTGATAATGAATACACATGACCTCCAGCCTGGACGTCATGTGTACTCAGAATCCTGACACTTCTGAATATTTTCTGTGAGATTTCCAGCAAGGGAAACAAAATCTCGTTTACCTCGTAATCTCGCGAGATTACACGTGGCTTGCTGGAATCTCACAGAAAAGATTCAGAAGTGTCAGGATTCCGAATACACATGACGTCCAGGCTGGAGGTCATGTGTATTCATTATCAGGACACTTGTGTATGTGGCTGCACATCGTTCTAATAAGAACGTGATGCTGCTGTGTAAATGAATGGAGAGGAGTGCATGATGCTGATTGGTCACTGATTCGTCAGCATCATACACTTCTATTCACAACGCCCAGTTAGTAAAACAAGTAAACACGCCCAGTTAAAAACACAATATACGCCCAGTTGGACATACGGAAAAAAACACGCCCAGTTGTCCATTTCAAAGCTCATTTGCATATATATAAAATAGCTCATAACTTGGGCAAAAATGAATGTTTTAAAAAAAAACAAAACGTTACTGTTATCTACATTGCAGCGCCGATCACATGCAATAGGAGATAGGGGTTTGAGAATCTGGTGACAGAGCCTCTTTAAGGCAGTGCATTGACAATGACCATGTCATGTGTTCTCTGCAGTAAGGGTGGAGCCACTTGTAGCGGACAATGTGCAACTATGCACAACTCTAGTATTTGAAAGCTGCATGGTAGAATATTGGCTGCTACATGTGACCTTACTGTAGCTGCATTCAGGCAGAAGTTAGTGTAGAAAATAATGTGCCTAGTTCTGAAAGAGGCATATAATTTTTTTTGTTTTTAATTAATTTGAATAATAGGTATTTTTCCAGAATAAATTGTCTGTGTCATCTACAGTACCAATGGCCTGCAGCTCCTGCCCACTCAATACTCTCCATCACAGATGGTGCAGCAATGTGGAGTTGGCAGCCATTGCATTTATTGTCACAGTGAGACTAAACCAATCAACAGTAGTGTTACTTAGTGGATCAGTGTCACTGTGACAAGTAGTACAGCTGTGCTGTCGCGCACGGGCGTAACTAGACTCCTATGGGCCCCATGGTAAATTGTGCGCCTGGACCCCCTGCTTGTTGCTCGAACGCGCGAGCCCCCTTCGCTTTATTGATCTCAAATTCAAGATAGCTATATGACAATTTTCCTCTATACCTCTAATTTATACAGTCATAAAGTTAACAAATAATCACATGATTCATTAGACAATTAACAAATATTACCATACTGTTACTGAACAAAACCCTGTATACCGAGGCCAGTATTACAAATGATTCCCCTCAGAGGCCTAACTAGGAAAGACTAGGCCCCCTTAGCAAAGTTTTGCCCCCCTTCCCTCCCCTGGGTGCCACAAACAGCCCCCCTTTGTAGTGCCCCCTGTAGATTATGCCATAAAGTCCGCCATGTAGATTGTGCCATACAGCCCCCGCAGATAATGCCATACAGCCCCCTTGTAGATTGTGCCATACATCCCCCTTGTAAATTGTGCCATACAGCACCCCCTGTAAATTGTGCCATACAACCCTCCTGTAGATTGTGCCATACAGCCCCCTGTAGATTGTGCCATACAGCCCCCTGTAGATAGTGCCATACAGTTGCCCCTGTAGATAGTGCCATACAGCCGTCCCTGTAGATTATGCCATACAGTCCCCAATGTAGATTGTGCCATACAGCCCCCTTTGTAGACCATGTTACACGTTCCCCCTGTAGATAGTGGAGCCCCACTCCCCGTTTTTAGGCAGTGCTACGGAGCCCCCCTTGTAGATAGTGACTTCCACTTCCGGCTTGTAGATAGTGCCACCCACCTCCCCCTTGTAGATAGTGCCATACAGGCCCCACTGTAGATAGTGCCCCCACCACCCCCTTGTAGATAGTGCCAAATAGCCCCCCACCACCCCCTTGTAGACTCTTCCCCCACCTCCCTTTTGTAGATAGTGCCATACAGCCCCCTTCCCCATTGCAGACAGTTCCCCCACCTCCCCTTGTAGATAGCGCCAAACAACCCCCCCCTACCCCCTTGTAGTCAGTGCCCCCACCTCCCTTTTTCCCTTTTGTAGAAAGTGGCATACAGCCACCCCCATTGCAGACAGTGCCCCCACCTCCCCCTTGTAGATAGTGCCATACAGCCCCCACCTCCGCCTTGTAGAAAGTGCCCCCCAAACAAATAAATAAAAAAAATTGTACTCACCAAGGTCCCGTTCCAGCGTCCTAAGAATGCAAATACTATTGAATGTGGCATTGCTACCGCTTTAGCAGCCATAGCGGCGCTATCGGGCATGGAGGTCCTCATGCCGTGGACCCTGTAGCAGCTGTACTTATGCCACTGATGCCCCTATACAAGGGATAACAATACCAACATACCATAACCACATATTACCACCACATACTGACAAATAATACCACTGTACTGTTAGTGAATAATACCGCCACAAAATGATCACATATTACCACCACGTAGTGACTGAATAATACCACTATGCTGTTACTGAATAATACCTCCGCATCGTGGACACATATCACCAACACAAAGTGACTGAATAATACCCCCACATCATGACCACATATTACCACCAGGTAGTGACTAAATAATACCACCATACTGTAACTGAATGATACATCCACACCATGACCATGTATTATCACCACATAGTAACTGAATAATATTAACATACTGCTACTAAATAAGTCATCTTTTCTGTCCCATATAATAGTTTTGTGATCCTATATAGTAGTTAGGTGCCCTTATTGAGTAGTTAGGTACCACCAAATAGTAGTTAAACGCCCATATAGTAGTTAGCTGTGCTCATATAGTAGTTAGGTGACCGGTGCCTCTATATAGTAGTTTACTGCTCCTATATAGTAGTTAGACCCTCCATATAGTAGTTAAGTTAATAGTGCCATCTTTGCTCCAATGAAAACATAAAAAAATTTCAACTCAACAAACCGCGTTCCCATGACGGGCTGCTGGGTCGTCTGCCTGCTGCACAGGTGCCGGGTTGTCAGGCGAACGTCCTCAGGGACCTTTTGTAGGCCAGAGGCCTAAAACAGCCTGTGGCTTACCAGAGATAGTGGTAGGGCAGGGAGACAATGGCTCTCTGCTCCTCCATGTTAAGCAGCGATTGCACAGGAGTCTAAGGCAGGACCCCACACTCTTAATGCATGACTCACAATCTCACACTGATGCTAATTGGCTGTGACTTACTGCAGTAAGTCTGAGACAATCAACGTCAGTGTGAGACTGTGAGTTTAGTATTGCATCTCAGCAGACCAGCTCTTAGTTTTCTGTAATAGCGGAGGAGAGAGACTAATTGCCAGAAATGCCAGTTTTTTTCAGTCTGGCCCTGTTACTATATGAGTTACCTAATCGTGGAATTTGTGTTGACCTGTTCAAGAGATTATAGGACTAAGTAGTATTGAACAGTGGGCAGTTAAAGAACAGAGCAACAGAAACCCTATTAGGACTGATGATGAAGAATTAACGCATTGCCACACATAAATCTGCTTCCTGTTGATTAGTAACGCTCCAAGGCATGCCACTCTAGTTATTGGCCGCTTGTTGAGGACGGGAGAAGATTGTTGCAAAAGGTAGCTGTGAAAGTGATTAAAATGAAATGTTTAAATAACTCCATCTTGCATAGACGACATCTTGTATGGTGGCGGCCATTTTGGATGTTGGAATCCATCTTGTCGCCTGAGGGAGCTATTTTAAGATTAATAGGTTAGGATTGCTTTAAAAAGTATAAAAATATATCTGTGAGCATTGTTTGAGACAATTCTATGTTATGTGTTCTCAGGTTGAATGTTTTCATTATGTTTGTGTCATAAGGAGCTGATCGTCCTTGAGTCTGGAAGAATGACTATGTTTACCACAGGGAGGAGGTGAGCCTTGAAGAAGGGCTTTGTTTTAATGATTTAATGTCGTGCCATCTTATTTTTAAAAGGCTTTATTTTAAAACTTTTGTTGTACAAAACACGTACAATATATCAGTACATACCAATCAAGACATTCAGAAAGGCATTATTACAGTGAATAAGAATCAATCCAAAGCAGATAAATTGCATATACAGGACAAGGAAAAACCCCATCAGTTAATGCCTAACTGAGACACCTAACATTCACTCACATTCATCCTAGTGCTCTGACCTTCCCACCCGCCAACTACTGTTATTCAATAAGTAACAATTAGACCGCAGTTTTCAGAGTCTACAACCACCTTGACCAAATTTATCTGGGCATCCTCTGCTGAGATATAGTTTTTGATACTTGGGTATATATTTGTTCACCAATTGCTTCCAATGTGCCAAGCTTGGACCCTCCGTATCCTTCCAGGCCATAATCACAATCTTCCTGGCACAGAAAAAAACGAAATGAAAAAATATCTTGTCATAATGGCTCTGTATAACTTCGTTGAGAATGCCCAAGAGGAACAACTGAGGTGTAGCAAGTCGTGGAAATTCAAAGTGCGTGCATAGGAACTCCACTACCTCTGACAAAAAGGGGGGAACTCTGGGACACATCCACACACAATGTAAATAAGTACCAACATCCGACCGGCAGCGAAAACAACTATCTGAAGTTAATGCTCCCATCCTCTGAAGTCTGACTGGTGTGTAATAGATCCTATGTAAAAACCGAGACTGTATCACAAAATCCCTAGCACTGACCACAGAATCAAAAAAAGAAAGTTCCACCTCCTTCCAGTCCTTCTCTACCAAGTCAGGGACATCCCCTCTCCATCGCATAAATGCCCTATCAAACGGTCTATGGCCAAGGGATGTCAGTAAGGTGTATACCTGGGTCAGGACCGTTGAAATATCTGGAGCGCCAAGAAGGTCCTCCATCCTAAAGAAACCCACCTGAGGTGACACATCAAGCATGTCGCAGCTGGAGGTAATGTAAAAAAACTGTCCTTGAAATATTAAACCTCTCCTGAAGATCTGAAAAGGATACAAAGCCAGAGTCAACAGTATACACCTGACCCATGAATTTGACCCCCGACCACATCACTGCTCCCGGTAGTGACTCAAGATTGGACAACCAAATATTATTCAATAGTGGAGTTCTAGCTGAGTATACAGGGACCGTAGGAACCCCCAACAAAGCGTGAGCCACCCTCCAAGGCACAGCCACCGTCAGAAGAGGCAGTGGAATGCAACCTGGGGATTTAAATCTATACAACAAATTTGTAAGACTTTTATAAGACGTCATAATTGCACCCACAAGTGCAGTAGCTGCACTGCTCCTATCTATGTCTATCCACCAGCGTGCCATCACCAGTTGGGAAGATAAATAATACATATAAAGATTTGGCGCCGCCATGCCTCCCATTCTTTTAGGGGCTTGTAACAGACTAAGACTGAACCTAGGAACGCCACCCTGCCAATATCAAGAACGGAGAATACTATCTAATTGTTTAAAGAATCTTCTGGACAACACAAGTTAATCCTGCCATACAGTGACAGCGGGAGGTTTTTCCATATGTTTAGCTGCTTTTCTGTGGTCACAACCACTGGGTCAAGATTAAGTTCACTATACCTTGATACATTAAGGGAGACCCTAAACCCCAGGTATGTAAATTGGAAGACTACTTGCAACGGTACAGGGAGGCTCTGTCGGAGTAAGGGAAAACAAAACGGATTTAGCCCAATTCACCGATAAGCCAGAGAAGCTATCAAATGCATCAATCAGTTCAAACAAAGAAGCCAGGGAGGGACCATCATCCGCCAAGTATACCAGTGTGTCATCGGCATAACGAGATATTTTTTCCGTTATGCGACCTCTAGTAACATCATGTATTTCAGTAGAGTGGCGTATAGCCACTGCCAGTGGTTCTATTGCAAGGGCAAATAATAACGGGGAGAGTGGGCATCCCTGACGCGTACCACGTTTCAATGCAAAGGGTTCAGATATATCCAAATTCGTTCTCACCCTCACACAAGGACCCTCATATAAGAGGCGAACAAGAGCCATAAATCTCGGGCCAAAATTCAACTTGGAAAGAAGCATCCAAAGATAATGCCACTCAACCGAGTCAAAAGCTTTGTATGTATCCAGAGAGAGAACGAACGCTGGCGACATGTCATGCCTTGCCGCATCAATATTTAAAAACAGTCTATGTATGTTAACCCCTTCCCGCTTTTGGGCGTGACTGTACGTCCAAATACAAAGTACAATCACGCCCTGTAGATAAAGCGAGCACAGGAGCTGTGCGCGCTTTATCTTCAGCGGCTGTCAGCTGTTATACACAGCTGACATCCCGCTGCAATGGCTGCGATGGCTGTTACCGCCGATCTCAGCCATTTAACCCCTTCAATGCGGCTGTCAATGACGTCCGCCACATTGAAGTGGTTAACAGAGGGAGGGAGCTCCCTCTGAACCCCCTTGGGCCCCCCCCCCGCGATGGATCACGGGTGGCGATGGTTGCTATGGCAACCAGGAAGCCGTTGATAGGCTTCCTGGTTGCCCAGGTACAGAAGCCTATTAGGTCCTGCCCGACCTAAAGCTACATCTTAGTGGAAAAAAATAGTATTTTTAATTTTCACTGCACAATTCTAAAGAAATCTATGAAACACCTGGGGGGTCAAAATGCTCACTACACCCCTAGTTGAATTCCTCTAGGGATGTAGTTTCCCAAATGGAGTCACTTTTTGGGGGTTACCACTGTACTGGTACCTTAGGAGCTTTACAAATGAGACATGGTGCCGAGAAATTAATTCAGCAAAATCTGTACTCCAAAAGCTAAAAGGCGTGCCTTCCCTTCTGTGCCCTGATGTGTATTCATACAGTGGTTTATTCCCACATATGGGATATTTCCGTACTCTGGAGATGTTGCTTTGCAAAAGTTATGGTGCTTTTTCTCCTTTATTTGATGAGAAAAGGAAACATTTTGACCTAAAGCTACATCTTAGTGGAAAAAAAATGTAATTTTTCATTTTCACTGCCCAATTCTAATGAAATCTATGAAATACCTGTGTGGTCAAAATAATCACTACACCCCTAGATGAATTCCTCTACGGGTGTAGTTTCCAAAATGTTGTCACTTTTGGGGGTTTTCCTTTGTTTTAGCACCACAAGACCTCTTCTAACCTGACATAGTGCCTGAAATATAATTTAAGAAAAGGAAGGCCGAAAAATCCACTAGGTGCTCCTTTGCTTCTGGGGCTTTTGATTCAGGCCCGTAGCATACTAGGGCCACATGTGGGATATTTCTAAAAACTGAAGAATCAGGGCAATAAATATGCAGTTGTGTTTCTCTTGTAAAAACCTTCAGTATTACAGGAAAAATTGATTAAAATGGAATTTCTGCAAAAAAAAATGAAATTTGCAAATTTCCCTTCCACTTTGCTTTAATTCCTGTGACACGCATAAAGGGTTAAGAAACTCTCTAAATGCTGTTTTGAATACTTTAAGGGGGCAGTTTTTAAAATGGGGTGATTTGTGGGGATTCCTAGTATATAAGGCCCTCAAAGACACTTCAGAACTAAACTGGTACCTGTAAAAATAGCCTTTTGAAATTTTCTTGAAAATATGAGAAATTGCTGCTAAACTTATAAGCCTTGTAACGTCCTAGAAAAATAAAAGGATGTTCAAAAAATTATGCAAACATAAAGTAGACATATGGGAAATGTTAACTAGTCACTATTTTGTGTGGTATAACTATCTGTCTTACGCGCAGATACATTTGAATTTAGAAAAATGCTAATTTTTGCAAATTTTCTCAAAATTTTGGTGTTTTTCACAAATAAATATTGAATTTATCGACCAAATTTTTTCACTAAGATAAAGTACAATATGTCAGGAGAAAACAATCTCAGAATCGCTCAAATAGGTAAAAGAATTCTGGAGTTATTACCACATAAATTGACACATGTCAGATTTAAAAAATGAGGCTGTCATATGGTCCAAACTTGGCTGCGTCCTTAAGGGGTTAATGTCAGTACCTTTCCCAGGCATGAAGCCAGTCAGATCCGGGTTAACTAAGGATGAAATTATCTTCTTTAATCTGTGGGCAAGAATTTTGGACAGTATCTTAATTTCAGAGTTAGTAAGCGATATAGGACGATACGAGTCTGGTAGAGCAGGGCCCCTCCCTGGCTTCAACAAAGCCACTATAAGCGCCTCCCACATGGAGGCCGGCAAAACGCCCAACTCAAGAGCCCCAGAATATACGTCCTGAAATCTCAGTACCAGCCTATCACAATTGGACCTATACCACTCAACCCAACAAGACCAGACGGCATCGATTGAATAGCTGTTTTCATTTCTTCATCGACAATTGGACCATCCAACTCCAGTTTCTGCTCGACAGACAGACGCCATAAGGGAAGTGATGTTAAAAATTGCTCCATAATATTAGATGGAACACAACATTTCGAACTATACAGTGCTAAGTAAAGTCACAATATAGTATAAAGAAAAAAAGATGTGGTTATTGCAAACCATACCTAACGAACCCAAAATTGCAATATAATATAGCACGGTGCCATTCCTGATATAGATTAATGAAAAAAGAAAAAAAGAAAAAGATCCAGAAATATAGCTAAGCACTCTTGGGTTCAATAAGAATAAATAATTATTTTATTTTTTGAATCCAGATAATACCGGCAAAGTTAAATTTATACATAAATACACAAAAAACAATTTAAAAAGAGAATTCTCCTGGCCAGGAAAGAGAACATACAATAAACCTTCAAAACATAAGTGATATTGCCTGATGAATATATAGCATGATGTATATGTGTTACACGATTTTACAAAGAGATTTCCAAATGGAAAACCGCTGGACTGTGTTCACACTTGCGGTTTCCAAACATATATGTAATTTGTATCACAATATTGCCAAGATACCTATTTGGAGTAGCTGATAATGATATAAATAACGAGATTTTCTTCATATGCATATAATAAGACTTGACTCTCAAAATAGAAAAATAGCCTCACGAATTTAAAGAAATGTGGTTATAAGCGTGCTTTTTTCTCTCATCAAGTGGATCAATAATTCCAATTCAAATCTAATGGTGATAGGAAGTCTTTTCACAGACCCTTGGGTCAATGTATAGCCCTCAAGCAGTTGGACTTTGAAGCAAGATATGGGCTTATATGGGTTTTTACCTTCACCTCTGACATCCAGTAAGTGCCGGGAAGACCATGCAGGGAGGTAGTTAACTCCGGTGTAAGGAATGGCAGATCTCCTCAAATGGGAAGTTTACCTGTGTGGCCACACATTTGGTTTCAAAGCATCCACATCTCCACCATTCCTTCCCTTGGCGCTTTCCTCTATTGATCCATGCAGGCAACAACCGCTGTACTCACGGAGGTAGGGGCCCAGCAATGCAGGATCACACACTGATATTTCAGGTGAATTGAAGGCACTCCAAGAGGAACAGACCCAACTGGACAAGATCGCACGCCGGCAGCCAGGTAGGTAAAAAATTCCAACGTATGTTCCTTTCCATGTGTGATCTTCAATACTGGACAGGTATTCTCTGGGCAGGGTTTGGACGTCACTACCCGCCCCGTTAATTAGAACAGCTGACGCGTTTCATCCCTGAACGGGATTTCTTCAGAGCAGTTTGACAAGTGCTGCCAAACACACTATATTTATAGTGTCCCAAATTCATTCATTGGTTCAATAATAAAAAACATAATGTTTCACACAAAGATATTATGGATATTATATATTTAAATCTTACATGAGATGCCGCAATGATATATATCTCTCAATTTCAATAGCAGGCAAAAATATTTTTATATTCAAACAAACAATTAGAATATCCAGAAAATCAAATTCATAAATATATTCAGTATTTATCAGGGGGAGGGCAATCAGTGGTGTGTCTCTACTTGGTCAAAATAAGACCGATAGTTGAATTTTACATAGTAATACAATTATTACCTGAATTTTATTATTAATATTAATTCTTCCGTAAATACGGATAACTACTACTATCTAGACTTTGTAGTGGATTTATGGAGGAACGAATTTTTCTTCAATAAGGGATCCCCCCTTATATCATTTTGACACAAGATGAAATCTGTTCAATTCTTTTAATATATATTATATGGGATATATCCAACCATACACATGAGCATATGAAATACAGATAATACTTCAGGGGAGGCAGGGAAGGAGAACCACTACCTGTTAAGGCATCAGGACCCGGGTCCCCACCACCCCCAAAGCAGAATCGATTCCAATACAATCAATATTAGTTTGATAATTTTACTACTGGATTACATCATATTAGACATATGCGTATATAAGACTATGGTAAATAATAGGAGCCATCGTGAAATTCCAAGGGGGGGCAGGAATGGGGATCCAGTGTCAATAGAACAATAGATCCCCAATTCCCACCACCCATAGAGAGCTAAATTCAACTTCCATCAATATAGAAGATTGCAGAAATTGAAAATTATGTTCATTCATTTGATATTATTTATCCAATTGATTGATCAGTTCCATATTGGGAATAAAATTGCTCATAATCATACCACTGAAAACAGATTATAGTTATATGGAAAATATGGTATCCAGATAAAAGACATATTAGGATTTTACTATCAGGTTTCCAAAAAATAAAAACCAGAAAATATATATATATTAAATCCAAAAGTTTCACAACCAATTTTCCTAGATCATTCTCCAGGGATAGCATAATAAAGGTCCCATTCTTTAATCTAATATTCTTTTATCAGAGATTGTTTATATCCAACACTGGCTAACTCGAAAATACTGAGAGTTGAGGGAAATATAGGACAGCCTCTTAGCCCCCAACTGTTCAAAGAAACATATTAAATTTAATTTCATTATTTAGTCCCCTGGGATTCAAAGTTCTTAGTGTATAAATCCACATAGTTTCCTTCTGGAGGAGTATTCGGTTGAGATCACCTCCCCTTCTGTCTTGGAATAATTGATAAATCCCCATGAATTTTAGGCCAGTTGGTGATTGGGCATGGTATGTTTTAAAATGTGCAGCTAGAGGGTTAACCATTTCACCCTTGATGATATCTCTAATATGTTCGCTGATGCGAACATGTAATTCTCGTTTCGTTTTCCCAATATATTGTTTCCCACATGGGCAGATAATGGAGTAAACGACCATGGTTGAGCGGCAATTGATGAAATTATAGACTTTAAATTCCCTTTTGTGTTCACTATCCAGAAAAGTGTCTGATTTTAAAACGTACTTACAACATTTACAAGAGCCACACATAAACATTCCTTTTGGACGTTTCTGTAGCCATTTCTCATTACTTGGGGTCCTTCTCTTAAACTCAGAACTCACCAACATATTCCTCAAAGTGGGGGCCTTTCTTGGAACCATACTCGGTACATTCCCCACTATTGAGTTAATTCTTTTGTCCAAAGTTAAATGTGGCCAGTTTTTGATCATCAGATTCCGAAGTATGTTCCAATGGGACCCATACCTTGAAATAAATCTGACTCTATTGTCACTGTTATCTTTTTTACCTCTCTTGAGAATTTCCTCTCTATTCTGCCTAGATGCCCTATTGTATCCTTTCTTGATCATTTTTTTGGGGTAACCCCTATCTTCAAAGCGAGATGATAGATCTTGTGCTTCGCTTTTGAAGTCCCTGAAGTCAGTACAATTACGGCGAATTCGAAGAAATTCGCTTATCGGGATCCCCTTAATTTGAGAGGGAAAGTGATGGCTACTTGCTGCCAAAAGGGTATTACCTGATGTTGGTTTCCGATATGTAGTCGTTTTTAGTTTATTTCCTTCCCTATGAATATTAAGATCTAAAAAGCTAATGTGATCTTCACTATGAGAGAAGGTCAGAAGGATATTTAGTTCATTGGAGTTTAAATCCCCAATGAAACTTTCAAGTAAGTCCAATGGTCCCTTCCAACATAAAAGGACATCGTCCATGTATCTAAGCCAAGCGGACGCGCATTTTCTGAAGAGAGGATGAGGGTATACTATGAATTCTTCCCACCAGCCCAAGTGCAAACAGGCATACGATGGTGCACAAGAGGATCCCATGGCCGTTCCACGAATCTGACGATAGAATTTGCCATCAAAAGAGAAGCAGTTATAATTCAAAACGAATTCCAACATTTCAATAATAAATTCATTTTGATGGGCCCAGTCTCCTCCTCTCCTCTCCAGAAAATGCGCGACCGCTTTAAGGCCAACATCATGTGGGATGGAGGTATACAATGACTCCACATCCAATCCCACCAGGATGAAGTCTTCCTCAAGAATCAAATTGTCAATTTTATTTAGAAGATCCCCCGTATCCAATACAAAAGATGGAAGTGTACGGACAAAAGGTTTCAATTTTTCGTCTATGTATTTACCAAGGTGATCTGTTGGGCCATCACACCCCGAAATGATGGGTCTACCCGGGGGTGTGTTCCTATTTTTGTGCACCTTAGGAAGCACATATATCGTGGGCATACGGGGTTCTCTTACCTCTAAAAATTGAAACTCATTTTTATTAATTAAGCCCTCATCCAATGCAAAA
Source organism: Rhinoderma darwinii (assembly GCF_050947455.1). Classification (NCBI taxonomy): domain Eukaryota; kingdom Metazoa; phylum Chordata; class Amphibia; order Anura; family Rhinodermatidae; genus Rhinoderma; species Rhinoderma darwinii. Next base: position 60,438,432 of record NC_134696.1, on the reverse strand, counting down.
GTCAATTTTCTATTTAGGGTTCCCATTATATTATCAAGTGGGTTATCATTCAAAAGGGAATATGTATCCGTTTCCAATTGTCTTTTAATCTCACCGACATAGTCCTCCTCTCTGAGGAGGACAACATTTCCACCCTTATCACTGGGCTTAATTACAATATTCTCAATATTTTGCAATTCCTTTAGGGCTTTTCGTTCCCTTTCAGTTAGGTTGTCCTCACACAGAAAGGAGGACCAGTCGATGACACTTATATCTCTAAGCATGGCCTCCAAGAATGCATGTGTGTATCTGTTAGAATGTATGCTTGGCATGGTACTACTTTTTTTCCGCAAGCCCGTAAACTCTGGGATGATATCAGTAAAGTCCTCTCCAGGATTATCTATATTCTCCAATATGTTACCTTCCCTCCATAATTCATTTAGATCCGCTAGAGTATTTAGATCAGATATTTCCAAATTAGGGATCATTCCAAATTCCACTATTTCTCTCTGTGACTCTGACGTTACATTCACCTCTTTCTTAGAAAGATTCTCTTGAGACTTTGGCATGGGGAAAAAAATGAGAGGAATATTCAAAATGAGAATGTAACGTCAGAGTCACAGAGAGAAATAGTGGAATTTGGAATGATCCCTAATTTGGAAATATCTGATCTAAATACTCTAGCGGATCTAAATGAATTATGGAGGGAAGGTAACATATTGGAGAATATAGATAATCCTGGAGAGGACTTTACTGATATCATCCCAGAGTTTACGGGCTTGCGGAAAAAAAGTAGTACCATGCCAAGCATACATTCTAACAGATACACACATGCATTCTTGGAGGCCATGCTTAGAGATATAAGTGTCATCGACTGGTCCTCCTTTCTGTGTGAGGACAACCTAACTGAAAGGGAACGAAAAGCCCTAAAGGAATTGCAAAATATTGAGAATATTGTAATTAAGCCCAGTGATAAGGGTGGAAATGTTGTCCTCCTCAGAGAGGAGGACTATGTCGGTGAGATTAAAAGACAATTGGAAACGGATACATATTCCCTTTTGAATGATAACCCACTTGATAATATAATGGGAACCCTAAATAGAAAATTGACTTTTGCATTGGATGAGGGCTTAATTAATAAAAATGAGTTTCAATTTTTAGAGGTAAGAGAACCCCGTATGCCCACGATATATGTGCTTCCTAAGGTGCACAAAAATAGGAACACACCCCCGGGTAGACCCATCATTTCGGGGTGTGATGGCCCAACAGATCACCTTGGTAAATACATAGACGAAAAATTGAAACCTTTTGTCCGTACACTTCCATCTTTTGTATTGGATACGGGGGATCTTCTAAATAAAATAGACAATTTGATTCTTGAGGAAGACTTCATCCTGGTGGGATTGGATGTGGAGTCATTGTATACCTCCATCCCACATGAAGTTGGCCTTAAAGCGGTCGCGCATTTTCTGGAGAGGAGAGGAGGAGACTGGGCCCATCAAAATGAATTTATTATTGAAATGTTGGAATTCGTTTTGAATTATAACTGCTTCTCTTTTGATGGCAAATTCTATCGTCAGATTCGTGGAACGGCCATGGGATCCTCTTGTGCACCATCGTATGCCTGTTTGCACTTGGGCTGGTGGGAAGAATTCATAGTATACCCTCATCCTCTCTTCAGAAAATGCGCGTCCGCTTGGCTTAGATACATGGACGATGTCCTTTTATGTTGGAAGGGACCATTGGACTTACTTGAAAGTTTCATTGGGGATTTAAACTCCAATGAACTAAATATCCTTCTGACCTTCTCTCATAGTGAAGATCACATTAGCTTTTTAGATCTTAATATTCATAGGGAAGGAAATAAACTAAAAACGACTACATATCGGAAACCAACATCAGGTAATACCCTTTTGGCAGCAAGTAGCCATCACTTTCCCTCTCAAATTAAGGGGATCCCGATAAGCGAATTTCTTCGAATTCGCCGTAATTGTACTGACTTCAGGGACTTCAAAAGCGAAGCACAAGATCTATCATCTCGCTTTGAAGATAGGGGTTACCCCAAAAAAATGATCAAGAAAGGATACAATAGGGCATCTAGGCAGAATAGAGAGGAAATTCTCAAGAGAGGTAAAAAAGATAACAGTGACAATAGAGTCAGATTTATTTCAAGGTATGGGTCCCATTGGAACATACTTCGGAATCTGATGATCAAAAACTGGCCACATTTAACTTTGGACAAAAGAATTAACTCAATAGTGGGGAATGTACCGAGTATGGTTCCAAGAAAGGCCCCCACTTTGAGGAATATGTTGGTGAGTTCTGAGTTTAAGAGAAGGACCCCAAGTAATGAGAAATGGCTACAGAAACGTCCAAAAGGAATGTTTATGTGTGGCTCTTGTAAATGTTGTAAGTACGTTTTAAAATCAGACACTTTTCTGGATAGTGAACACAAAAGGGAATTTAAAGTCTATAATTTCATCAATTGCCGCTCAACCATGGTCGTTTACTCCATTATCTGCCCATGTGGGAAACAATATATTGGGAAAACGAAACGAGAATTACATGTTCGCATCAGCGAACATATTAGAGATATCATCAAGGGTGAAATGGTTAACCCTCTAGCTGCACATTTTAAAACATACCATGCCCAATCACCAACTGGCCTAAAATTCATGGGGATTTATCAATTATTCCAAGACAGAAGGGGAGGTGATCTCAACCGAATACTCCTCCAGAAGGAAACTATGTGGATTTATACACTAAGAACTTTGAATCCCAGGGGACTAAATAATGAAATTAAATTTAATATGTTTCTTTGAACAGTTGGGGGCTAAGAGGCTGTCCTATATTTCCCTCAACTCTCAGTATTTTCGAGTTAGCCAGTGTTGGATATAAACAATCTCTGATAAAAGAATATTAGATTAAAGAATGGGACCTTTATTATGCTATCCCTGGAGAATGATCTAGGAAAATTGGTTGTGAAACTTTTGGATTTAATATATATATATTTTCTGGTTTTTATTTTTTGGAAACCTGATAGTAAAATCCTAATATGTCTTTTATCTGGATACCATATTTTCCATATAACTATAATCTGTTTTCAGTGGTATGATTATGAGCAATTTTATTCCCAATATGGAACTGATCAATCAATTGGATAAATAATATCAAATGAATGAACATAATTTTCAATTTCTGCAATCTTCTATATTGATGGAAGTTGAATTTAGCTCTCTATGGGTGGTGGGAATTGGGGATCTATTGTTCTATTGACACTGGATCCCCATTCCTGCCCCCCCTTGGAATTTCACGATGGCTCCTATTATTTACCATAGTCTTATATACGCATATGTCTAATATGATGTAATCCAGTAGTAAAATTATCAAACTAATATTGATTGTATTGGAATCGATTCTGCTTTGGGGGTGGTGGGGACCCGGGTCCTGATGCCTTAACAGGTAGTGGTTCTCCTTCCCTGCCTCCCCTGAAGTATTATCTGTATTTCATATGCTCATGTGTATGGTTGGATATATCCCATATAATATATATTAAAAGAATTGAACAGATTTCATCTTGTGTCAAAATGATATAAGGGGGGATCCCTTATTGAAGAAAAATTCGTTCCTCCATAAATCCACTACAAAGTCTAGATAGTAGTAGTTATCCGTATTTACGGAAGAATTAATATTAATAATAAAATTCAGGTAATAATTGTATTACTATGTAAAATTCAACTATCGGTCTTATTTTGACCAAGTAGAGACACACCACTGATTGCCCTCCCCCTGATAAATACTGAATATATTTATGAATTTGATTTTCTGGATATTCTAATTGTTTGTTTGAATATAAAAATATTTTTGCCTGCTATTGAAATTGAGAGATATATATCATTGCGGCATCTCATGTAAGATTTAAATATATAATATCCATAATATCTTTGTGTGAAACATTATGTTTTTTATTATTGAACCAATGAATGAATTTGGGACACTATAAATATAGTGTGTTTGGCAGCACTTGTCAAACTGCTCTGAAGAAATCCCGTTCAGGGATGAAACGCGTCAGCTGTTCTAATTAACGGGGCGGGTAGTGACGTCCAAACCCTGCCCAGAGAATACCTGTCCAGTATTGAAGATCACACATGGAAAGGAACATACGTTGGAATTTTTTACCTACCTGGCTGCCGGCGTGCGATCTTGTCCAGTTGGGTCTGTTCCTCTTGGAGTGCCTTCAATTCACCTGAAATATCAGTGTGTGATCCTGCATTGCTGGGCCCCTACCTCCGTGAGTACAGCGGTTGTTGCCTGCATGGATCAATAGAGGAAAGCGCCAAGGGAAGGAATGGTGGAGATGTGGATGCTTTGAAACCAAATGTGTGGCCACACAGGTAAACTTCCCATTTGAGGAGATCTGCCATTCCTTACACCGGAGTTAACTACCTCCCTGCATGGTCTTCCCGGCACTTACTGGATGTCAGAGGTGAAGGTAAAAACCCATATAAGCCCATATCTTGCTTCAAAGTCCAACTGCTTGAGGGCTATACATTGACCCAAGGGTCTGTGAAAAGACTTCCTATCACCATTAGATTTGAATTGGAATTATTGATCCACTTGATGAGAGAAAAAAGCACGCTTATAACCACATTTCTTTAAATTCGTGAGGCTATTTTTCTATTTTGAGAGTCAAGTCTTATTATATGCATATGAAGAAAATCTCGTTATTTATATCATTATCAGCTACTCCAAATAGGTATCTTGGCAATATTGTGATACAAATTACATATATGTTTGGAAACCGCAAGTGTGAACACAGTCCAGCGGTTTTCCATTTGGAAATCTCTTTGTAAAATCGTGTAACACATATACATCATGCTATATATTCATCAGGCAATATCACTTATGTTTTGAAGGTTTATTGTATGTTCTCTTTCCTGGCCAGGAGAATTCTCTTTTTAAATTGTTTTTTGTGTATTTATGTATAAATTTAACTTTGCCGGTATTATCTGGATTCAAAAAATAAAATAATTATTTATTCTTATTGAACCCAAGAGTGCTTAGCTATATTTCTGGATCTTTTTCTTTTTTTCTTTTTTCAAAGTCACAATATAACCTTATTTATATCTTTTGGGGCAGTACACAAGGTACCCTCCAAAGAGAGAGCGGATGGAATAGACACACAGGGATGCTCCGACCTTGACAAGTAAGCCAGGAGTTTACCATTCTTATCACCAAATTCGAATATGGGTGCCTCGTTAGCCAGCACACCTTTTTTAGTCTGTGTAATATGCAACAGAAGCAGCTCCCTCTGTGTCCTGGCCCACCGGCTCTTGGAGTCAGGCTGGGGATTCACAATATATTCTTGCTCTGCCCTTTGTACCTCCCATGTTAGGAATCTCTCTTTCTCCCTAGACACCTTTTTACATTTTGCCACCCCAACTGCGAATTCCCCCTCACTGTAGCTTTGTATGCATCCCACACAATTAATGGGTCCGGATGTGAGGAGTTATGCTCCCAATATAGCTCATGAGAGGCCGAGACCTCCGATGCGACCTCAGGATAAATCAGCCATGCCGGATGTAATCTCCAGACCTTAGATTCAATTGGAGGTCCCATCAAAAAAGTCAAAAGGAGAGCTGAATGATCCGAAATATCCCTGGGTGTGAGGGTAACAAAAATCACTGCAGGCAAGAAATCCCTCGAGGCCATAGCCAGATCAATCCTAGAAAATTATTTATGAGCAGAGGAGTAATATGAATAAATTTTATCTGTTGGAAATTTCCATCTCCAAACATCAGTGAGATGCAGTTATGAGGACCAAGTTTTGAGGGAGGCAGATGCCTGATCTGACCCCACTGTGCGATCCACCAAGCCATCTGGCACTGCATTGAAGTCACCCACACACAAAACCGGGCATACCGAAAATTACGATAATTTACTAGCCACCAAATCCAGCAGTGCAGGATCCAGACGTGGAGGAACATATAAGTTTATAATGTTGAAAACGGACCCATGTATTAAGCAGTGGATAATAATATAACGACCAAAATGATCACAGGCTACTTGCAGCACCTCTAGACTCAGATTCTTGGCTATGAAGAGTGATACACCATGAGAATAATTAGAGTAAGAGGAGTGATACCCCCTCGCTATCCAAGCACGTTTAAGAGCTAGGACTTTCTGGCCAGTCAGATGAGTCTCCTGTAAACATATGATGTGTGGAGAATGTTTCTTCACAAAGTTAAAGACAAGAGCTCTCTTAAATTTGGAATTAAGCCCAGGCACATTCCAACTTAAAACTTTAATTGAAGCCATAACGCATCTGGACATGATATTGCAGCCCGAGACCACCAGCGGTAGTATAACCTAGGAGGAAAGAAAAACCAGAGAACCACATTCACACTGCCAGACATCAGCAGTAACATGAAAAACATTACCATACAATCAATACTAGTCCCTAACTAACCCCTGTCAGACACTAAACTAGTGCAGACCTGTACCCTGTAACTGATAAACTAATAGAGAACAATGGTCTCCGACTAACCTAACACCTGCTACACTAATAGCATCCTGAGACCCAACTCCTTTTAACGAGATAATAGTGAATCAAACATATCACTTAGCAGACTTAAGCAATTTCACCCCCCAAGATATGTGTAGACTCAAGTGTATACACCCTAAGTGGCGTACAGTAAGTATAACCAAGCATTCAAGTATGAAACATTCAATACAAGATCATCTCCAGTAGAAGTTGCTCAGTCAAGTGGGGCGCCTCCTCCCGGAGCACGTAGTGCAGCATCCGCCCATGCCAAGGCGTCAGTAGGAGACACAAAAATTTTAGATATGGAGCCATCGATCACTCTCATTTTGGCAGGATACGGCATGGCATATTTATACCACTTCTCCCGAAGTTTCTTACGGGTCTCCGTAAATTGGACGCGTTGTCTCCTTATGTTAACAGAAAAATACGGGTAGATGGAAATGCATTGAGAATTATAGAGGATAGGTCCTTTATTCCTTGCCGCCTGTAATATAGCATCCCGGTCCTAGAAGTGTAACATACGGGCAAGCAATGGTTGTGGAGGTCCACCCGGAGGGCCCATGCGGGCTCGGACCCTATGTGCCCGTTCAATGGTTAAGAATGGAGAAAACTTTGTAACACCAAGGGTGTCTGTCAGCCATCATTCCAGAAATTTAACCGGGTCTGTACTCTCAGATTTTTCCGGCAAACCGACAACACGAACGTTATTACGGCTCAGACGATTCTCAAAGTCATCCGCCCGATCAACCGAAACACCCACCTGTCTCCTCAGATCTGCAATTTGATCCGGAACATGTCTCAACGTATCTTCCAATTCAGAGACTCTGCGCTCCGTTTCAGTAGAGCGGTCACAAATTTTCAGTATAACAAACTTCTGACGTAGTTCATCCACTTTGGTAACAAGCTTAGATTGACAAGAATTGATAACAGCCAGCAACTCTGCAAATTGTATATCCATATGTTGGGAAGAGACAGGTTGATCTTGGGGAGACAACGGTCTCGGTGGGCTCAGGTATCCATCAAACATTGACAGATATGGGTCAGGTAAAGCAGGTAAATGCAGAGGTCTAGAAAATTGTTCCAATTTTTTTGCCGCAAGAGCTGTGATTTTAGAGATAGTAGTGCATGAAGGAACCAGCATCCAGGTCCTCCAATTAACAAAATGGGGGATCCTCCATAAGAGAGTCCTCATCAGAGGGTGGGTGAGAGATCTCCATCAGGGGCTTACTCTTTCCTTTCTTTCCCCTATTGCCTCCCATAGCCAAGGATCCAGATACAGGATAGTACATAAAATGGAGAAGAAGCAGGGAGGGAGAAGGAGCAACCATCGTCTCCCTGTGCAATGCCGTACAAAGCTGGTATGGGGCTTCAAACCAGAGTTTTCCGGAGTATCTGCTCCTTGATGTGTTGAAGGGCAGTGGGTACCTTACAGGTACAATGGGTTGCAGTCACCCAAGACACCTAGGAGAATCTCAGATCGACCCGGCTGCAGATAGTAAGAGGGAGGGGGGGTGTGAAGGCCACGCTGTTCACCTAGCTCCCAGTCAGAAGCAAACCCTGTATAGGGTAATGAAATCAGTCTCCAGGTCCCCTCTGCCACCACACTCCAACAAGCGATGCTCAGCTCAGTAGCCTCCTCCACGTCTGTTGACAGCCCAGCCGGAATACAGCACCCGCACCCGAAGGCCAACCAGAAGTGCAGGGCCTCGCTCCGTTCCCCACGCCGGACAAACTTGTAAGAGCCCGGCACCACAAATCTCACCACCGATGGACACAGGGGAGCGAGTATTCCCCTCACGAAACCTGAAAGCTGGCTAAGGTACAGGATGACTGTGATATTCACAGGATAAGGAGCAGGAGACTCGGAAGCTGAGCGAAACACGTCTGCTCAGTCAGACATCCGGCCACGCCACCCAACGTTGTGCCATCTTATCTGCAGTCTCCATTCTCTAGTGAGATAAGAAGTAGAGACACATGAACTTGAAGGGACCTTGGAGGGTGAAGAATCATTATAATGCATTGAAATATTCTCATAATCAGAGTCATTATCATATTGTAGATGATTGGCTGAAATCAAAGCCTACACCTTTTCTGTCATCATACTTATATACTTTTTTGGATCAATAAAGACCAGAGAAGGATTTTGACCATACAAGCATGGTCTCTTTCGTCATCTTTTCTCTCAGAGCTATATATATCGATCACCTATGATTTGGAAACTGGATAAATCACTGGAGGGCGGGTATCGGTTGACATACCCATTACAAATTTCAGTCTAATATGTTTTGGACCATGATTGCATTAACAGTTACTGGTGCCGAAACCCGGGAGATTGCTCGTCTGATAAGCTGTTGGTGGAGGCCTGATGGGATTCGCATCAGTGAATATCAAAAACCGGCCGGTACGTAAGAAGCTTATTCTTACAAACCTTGTTCACTCATTAATTGCTGAGGCCGGAATAAGCTGTCATGACGTCACATCTCTTGAAACGCAGTATTTTATCCAGCAGGTATGTTGAAAGCTTTTAGTGTAATGAATGATTGCAGATACGTACATTATCTTGAGTTGTTGTACAGATGGATGAATATTAAGGTTCATGGTATGAGAGAATTTTTGCCGGCATTGAACATTGAAATTGTTTAGATTGTGAGAATATAGGGTGTCATACTGTATAAGGAAGATGCCCTTGACTGGAGATGTCAGGCTTTACATGGTTAAGGGGTTAAAATCCCTGCAGATATGGTCAATTTAGATCCACCCTTTGTTATTCTCCCAAAGGGATGTACCAAGTGATAGGGGGGTTTATGTATACACCCTGCTTTTGTTAATTAAGGGTATTCACCCTCCCCACCCTCTTGGTATGCTGATAATGGGACTCCCACTGTCTCATAGCCAGAGGAAACCAGCTGTTCTTCCTCTTTCCGGCTACCTTTTTACAGGAGTCGCCCGACCACCCTATTTTGTATTTTCTCTAATGTTAACTTATATCTTATATTTAAAAAATAAATAAATAAAATAAAATATACTTTAATATATATATATATATATATATATATATATATATATGTATATATATATATATATATATATATATATATATATATATATATATATATATATATATATATATATATATAAAAAAGCAGAGGATTGGAGCAGCACTGTGAACAAATGCCTGAGTAGGCTGGTGCAAAGCTTCAAAAATAAAGGAGTGACCTCTCCTTATGTGTTAGATATCCAAAAAAGAGAACGTGAAGCAGCACTCAAATAAAGTGAATTTATTCATCCAACATGGAACCACAACATTTCACCTCCTCTATGAAGGCATTTTCAAGACTTGAAAATGCCTTCATAGAGGAGGTGAAACATTGTGGTTCCATGTTGGATGAATAAATTCACTTTATTTGAGTGCTGCTTCACGTTCTCTTTTTTGGATGTATGTGTATATATATATATACATATATATATATATGTATATATATATATATATATATATATATATATATATACAGTACCATTCAAAAGTTTGGGGTCACTTAGAAATGTCCTTATTTTTGCAAAAAAAGCACAGTTTTTTTCAATGAAGATAACATTAAATTAATCAGAAATACACTCTATACATTGTTAATGTGCTAAATGACTATTCTAGCTGCAAATGTCTGGTTTTTAATGCAATATCTACATAGGTGTATAGAGGTCCATTTCCAGCAACCATCACTCCAGTGTTCTAATGTTACATTGTGTTTGCTAACTGTGTTAGAAGGCTGATGGATGATTAGAAAACACTTGAAAACCCTTGTGCAATTATGTTAGCACCGCTGTAAACAGTTTTGCTGTTTAGAGGAGCTATAAAACTGACCTTCCTTTGAGCTAGTTGAGAATCTGGAGCATTACATTTGTAGGTTCGATTAAACTCTCAAAATGGCTAGAAAAAGAGAGCTTTCATGTGAAACTCGACAGTCTTTTCTTGTTCTTAGAAATGAAGGCTGTTCCATGCGAGAAATTGCCAAGAAACTGAAGATTTCCTACAACGGTGTGTACTACTCCCCTCAGAGGACAGCACAAACAGGCTCTAAGCAGAGTAAAAAGAGAAATGGGAGGCCCGCTGCACAACTGAGCAACAAGACAAGTACATTAGAGTCTCTAGTTTGAGAAATAGACGCCTCACAGGTCCTCAACTTCATTTTCCTTTTGACAAATAAATTCATTGTCTCTCACGTGTCAGCGTCTACAGTGAAGAGGCGACTCCGGGATGCTGGCCTTCAGGGCAGAGTGGCAAAGAAAAAGCCATATCTGAGACTGGCTAATAAAAGGAAAAGATTAATATGGGCAAAAGCACACAGACATTGGACAGAGGAAGATTGGAAAAAAGTGTTATGGACAGACTAATCGACGTTTGAGGTGTTTGGATCACACAAAAGAACATTTGTGAGACGCAGAACACCAAGGGATTTTGAATAAGGAAGGCTATCACTCCATTTTGCAACGCCATGCCATACCCTGTGGACAGCGCTTGATTGGAGCCAATTTCATCCTGCAACAGGACAATGACCCAAAGCACACCTCCAAATTATGCAAGAACTATTTAGGGAAGAAGCAGGCAGCTGGTATTCTATCTGTAATGGAGTGGCCAGCGCAGTCACCAGATCTCAACCCCATAGAGCTGTTGTGGGAGCAGCTTGACCGTATAGTACGCAAGAAGTGTCCATCAAGCCAATCCAACTTGTGGGAGGGGCTTCTGGAAGCATGGGGTGAAATTTCTCCCGATTACCTCAGCAAATGAACAGCTAGAATGCCAAAGGTCTGCAATGCTGTAATTGCTGCAAATGGAACATTCTTTGACGAAAGCAAAGTTTGAAGGAGCAAATTATTATTTGCAATAAAAATCATTATTTCTAACCTTGTCAATGTCTTGACTATATTTTCTAGTCATTTTGCAACTCATTTGATAAATATAAGTGTGAGTTTTCATGGAAAACACAAAATTGTCTGGATGACGCCAAACTTTTGAACTGTAGTGTATATATATATATATATATATATATATATAAATAATATACAGTGAAGGAAATAAGTATTTGATCCCTTGCTGATTTTGTACGTTTTCCCACTGTCAAAGACATGAACAGTCTCGAATGTTTAGGCTAGGTTAATTTTACCAGTGAGAGATAGATTATATAAAAAAAAAAAAAAAAAGAAAATCACATTGTCAAAATTATATATATTTATTTGCATTGTGCACAGAGAAATAAGTATTTGATCCCCTACCAACCATTAAGAGTTCAGCCTCCTCCGCAGTGCCCGCAAGGTCCCCCTGCTCAAGAAGGCACATGTACAGGCCCGTCTGAAGTTTGCAAATGAACATCTGGATGATTCTGAGAGTGATTGGGAGAAGGTGCTGTGGTCAGATGAGACTAAAATTGAGCTCTTTGGCATTAACTCTACTCGCCGTGTTTGGAGGAAGAGAAATGCTGCCTATGACCCAAAGAACACCATCCCCACTGTCAAGTGTGGAGGTGGAAACATTATGTTTTGGGGGTGTTTCTCTGCTAAGGGCACAGGACTACTTCACCGCATCAATGGGAGAATGGATGGAGCCATGTACCGTCAAATCCTGAGTGACAACCTCCTTCCCTCCACCAGGACATTAAAAATGGCTAGTGGCTGGGTCTTCCAGCACGACAATGACCCAAAACATACAGCCAAGGCAATAAAGGAGTGGCTCAAAAAGAAGCACATTAAGGTCATGGAGTGGCCTAGCCAGTCTCCATACCTTAATCCCATCGAAAACTTATGGAGGGAACTGAATATCCGAGTTGCCAAGCGACAGCCTCGAAATCTTAATGATTTACAGATGATCTGCAAAGAGGAGTGGGCCAAAATTCCATCTAACATGTGTGCAAACCTTATCATCAACCAAAAAAAAACGTCTGACTGCTGTGCTTGCCAACAAGGGTTTTGCCACCAAGTATTAAGTCTTGTTTGCCAAAGGGATCAAATACTTATTTCTCTGTGCACAATGCAAATAAATATATATAATTTTGACAATGTGATTTTCTTTTTTTTTTTTTATATATAATCTATCTCTCACTGGTAAAATTAACCTAGCCTAAAAATTCTAGACTGTTCATGTCTTTGACAGAGGGCAAACTTACAAAACCAGCAAGGGATCAAATACTTATTTCCTTCACTGTATACAGTATATATACATATATATATATATATATATATATATATATATATATTTATATATATATATATATATATATATTTATATATATATATATATATATATATATATATATATATATATATATATCTTTTTTTTCACCACCTCAAGTATTTACTTCTACAGTCATTGTTCCTTTCCAGGGAATGTGTAATAAAAAAAATTACCTATTGTTTAAATCAAGTTTTTTGTTAAATATGTTTTTAAATAATTCTTGGAGATTTTTTTTCCTTATTTTCCGTGTCATTATCTATGAAAAAAGAAAATAATACTGTAATCTTGCAGTTTTCACACTAGCCACTGAGCCTCATAATAGACCGACACTTCCTGTTCTGTAGAGATCACTCCCCAGTAGTCATTTCATTATCATCACAGGAAGGATTACAATAAAAGTAACAGAGGAGGTAGGTTACATAGGATCGCACTATTGCCAATAGGTGATTGACACAGCTCACCTCCTCTCCCTTCCTGCACAGTGACCTTGCAAGTCATGCCTGGAACACTGTCCTATAAAAGTCAATGAGTCATCTCCAGTTTACAGATTTCTATGGTCCATGTTGTTGCTGTAATCATGTAAAGAAAACAAAAAAGAATGTACAATCGAAAAATAAAAATAGATTAGAAAAAAAAAAATGTTATGCTATCTGGTTGTAAAAAGTAAAGTAGAAATATAGTTGATACTGTACACACCCTTTAAAAGTGTTTTCTGCAATGTACAAATAGGAGTAATTGTTCTTAGAATGAAATCCAAAGCAGAAGATCTGAATCTACGATTGCATGAATACCGGCCTTCTAATATAGAACCCTAATATAATCCAATAATGCCTTTATGCTAAAGTGTACACTGATCATATGCCTTTATTAGGCTATGAAAGTAAGCAGGGGCGTAGCTAAAGGCTCATGGGCCCCGATGCAAAAGTTCTTATTGCCCCCCCCCCCCGCAAACTTCTCATGGCCGACGGTCCGCATCGCTGGGTCTCCTAAGTGACCCAACAATGCGCACTAGCAGCCAGGGGCGTCACTATGGGCTTAAAATGTCAGGGGAAGTAGCCCCATTACATATGTACAGAGAGTTGCAGGAGAAAAAAATTGATCTTTCCAGGGGCGCTGCTGTGTGGTGGAAATGATAGGAACGAAATCCAGAGGTATTGATAATAAGTTCATTTTATTTGAGTGAGTGGCTACGCGTTTCAACGATGAACAATCGTCTTCCTCAGGCCATGTACACATTACAATGGACATAACTTATATAGCATGTAGGTTCAAATTACCATGAGTGAAAAAACCGCCAAATCTGTAAAGGTCAAGGTGCGATCGTGACGTAACTCCCGGTTTTTTTATTATTCCCACCGCGAGGCAGTAAATACGTAATATATTTAGTATACAAGCCAAATAGTTATTTATAAACAGTTATACAAACAAAGGGGCAATAAAATGAAAAAATGATAATAAATAAATAAATGAATAAAAATGTGTGAAATATTCGCAAACGTCTCAGTGTCATTAATATACGAATATGGAAACATACATTAGTCAGTTAACATAATATGGTGAGAACAATAGAATGAGTATATGAAATAATAAAAAATCATTTAGACATAGGGCTACAGTAGAAGCCAATGTGTTGCTGGGTTACAGTGAGAGACGCCGGGACGCGGCTTCGTTACCAGGACAACCAAGCAGAGAGCGAAGCGACAGAACCAATGGAGAGATCTGCGCTTGCTATAGGTAAGTTATTGAAAGCTAAAAAATTGTTAAAAAATACATTGTTAGATTAGAGAATGTACATGAATACTGTATTGGTCGTAAACATTCTTTTGTAACTACAAGGATAAAATAAAAGTAAGAGGATTGGATTTTACACGATTCTCAAAACTGAGCAGTCCTATTTTAAGTGGAAATACACAGTGTATTTTTAGCTCTAGTGTGTAATTCTATAAGGGGAATATTAAATTTTAAAAATAAGGTACAATAAAATTAATAGTTTTGAACAAGGTTAAAATTTGCAATTATATTGCTAGGTTGACAGTGTCGGACGACGGGACCGGAGGATCTAAAGACAGTCGGGAATAAGACGGGCAGAGCATGCTGCAGGTAAGTTGATGACAAAAATTTTTTTTTTAAAACATGTTTAAAATGATTGGATGTGCATTATTTCATATTTAATATTTAGACTAAAGAAGGAAAGACACGGTATGAATGACCTTTGTGGATAGCAACGTAGTAGAAAGAGAACGCATAACGTATCAGTAAATTTGTCATTCAAATTTAACAAATGTTTGTTGTTATGTAATGATTAGATTTATGGAGATTGTTTAACCTCAAGTATTAGTTTGCGAATTTACGAATACTGAAGGTGTAGGTTAATCCAATGATGATTCAGAGATATCATTTAGACCCCCTGGGTGCAATGTCCGTAATTTAAAGATCCAATAGTTTTCCCTCTGTTTAAGCTTATTGAATCTATTGGGAACATCATGTTGTATGTCTTCAATGGGTGTAACTGTGATTTGGTTAAATTGGCATTTATGTACATGGGTGAAATGGCGAGACACACTGTGTTTCAAAAAGCCTGTGTTCACATTGAATCTGTGTTTATTTATTCTGGATCTCAGACATTGTGTTGTTCTCCCTACGTATTGGAGTTGGCACGTACATTCCATTAAATAGATTACATAGGCACTGCTGCAACTTAGGGGTGACTTGATTGGGAAAAATATTCTGGCACCCAGCAGAATCCGCAAACCGAAAACAATATCAACTACTTTTCTATCTAGACCCAATGGCTCTTACAAATGTGGCCACTCACGATGTCTATGCTGCAATAGCATCAACAACAAAAAATACACATACACATCAACTGTTACAAAAGAAAAAAACAGAGAAGATCCAGCGATAGTGATATCAAAAATGGGAAAAAACTTGGTTTCCACTTTATTAAATACAAGCTGTCAGAGCTTAGAATGGAACATCAGGAGGAAAAACAAGGTGGTGATGCGGCAATAGATTAGCCTACGCGTTTCAAGCACTAGGCTGTGCTCTTAGTCATGGCTGTATCGCAGTGCAGCAGTGCAGCAGTGCCTATGTAATCGATTTAATGGAATGTACGTGCCAACTCCAATACGTAGGGAGAACAACACAATGTCTGAGATCCAGAATAAATAAAAACAGATTCAATGTGAACACAGGCTTTTTGAAACACAGTGTGTCTCGCCATTTCACCCATGTACATAAATGCCAATTTAACCAAATCACAGTTACACCCATTGAAGACATACAACATGATGTTCCCAATAGATTCAATAAGCTTAAACAGAGGGAAAACTATTGGATCTTTAAATTACAGACATTGCACCCAGGGGGTCTAAATGATATCTCTGAATCATCATTGGATTAACCTACACCTTCAGTATTCGTAAATTCGCAAACTAATACTTGAGGTTAAACAATCTCCATAAATCTAATCATTACATAACAACAAACATTTGTTAAATTTGAATGACAAATTTACTGATACGTTATGCGTTCTCTTTCTACTACGTTGCTATCCACAAAGGTCATTCATACCGTGTCTTTCCTTCTTTAGTCTAAATATTAAATATGAAATAATGCACATCCAATCATTTTAAACATGTTTTAAAAAAAAAATTTTTGTCATCAACTTACCTGCAGCATGCTCTGCCCGTCTTATTCCCGACTGTCTTTAGATCCTCCGCTCCCGTCGTCCGACACTGTCAACCTAGCAATATAATTGCAAATTTTAACCTTGTTCAAAACTATTAATTTTATTGTACCTTATTTTTAAAATTTAATATTCCCCTTATAGAATTACACACTAGAGCTAAAAATACACTGTGTATTTCCACTTAAAATAGGACTGCTCAGTTTTGAGAATCGTGTAAAATCCAATCCTCTTACTTTTATTTTATCCTTGTAGTTACAAAAGAATGTTTACGACCAATACAGTATTCATGTACATTCTCTAATCTAACAATGTATTTTTTAACCGTTTTTTAGCTTTCAATAACTTACCTATAGCAAGCGCAGATCTCTCCATTGGTTCTGTCGCTTCGCTCTCTGCTCGGTTGTCCTGGTAACGAAGCCGCGTCCCGGCGTCTCTCACTGTAACCCAGCAACACATTGGCTTCTACTGTAGCCCTATGTCTAAATGATTTTTTATTATTTCATATACTCATTCTATTGTTCTCACCATATTATGTTAACTGACTAATGTATGTTTCCATATTCGTATATTAATGACACTGAGACGTTTGCGAATATTTCACACATTTTTATTCATTTATTTATTTATTATCATTTTTTCATTTTATTGCCCCTTTGTTTGTATAACTGTTTATAAGTAACTATTTGGCTTGTATACTAAATATATTACGTATTCACTGCCTCGCGGTGGGAATAATGAAAAAACCGGGAGTTACGTCACGATCGCACCTTGACCTTTACAGATTTGGCGGTTTTTTCACTCATGGTAATTTGAACCTACATGCTATATAAGTTATGTCCATTGTAATGTGTACATGGCCTGAGGAAGACGATTGTTCATCGTTGAAACGCGTAGCCACTCACTCAAATAAATTGAACTTATTATCAATACCTCTGGATTTCGTTCCTATCATTTCCACCACACAGCAGCGCCCCTGGAAAGATCCAATTTTTTCTCCTGCAACTCTCTGTACCTAAGCGGTCCCATCTGGTTACCGACTCGGATCTGGCAGTAGCACTGTGGTTTCTACTATACATGCCCTAAAAACTTCGTATCCAGGTGAGCACATTTCTTGCTGTATTGTCTCACCTGTACCAACTGATCTGCACAAGGTGGCGCCGTGTTTTTTCTTTTTATCATTTCCAATACATATGTGTCCGCCCCAAAAAAAAATGTATGTGTGTATATGAGACAGCATAGCATATCTATAGCACTACGACCCTATCGACTATAGATAGGATTAGATACAGTGGCTCAGCAGACAGTATCACACATGAAAGGATTAGATACAGTGGCTCAGCAGACAGTATCACACATGATAGGATTAGATACAATGGCTCAGCAGACAGTATCACACGATAGGATTAGATACAGTAGCTCAGCAGACAGTATCACACATGATAGGATTAGATACAGTGGCTCAGCAGACAGTATCACACATGATTGGATTAGATATAGGGCTAAGCAGTACAATATTTTTTCTACGTGCTTGTATCTTTTTAAACTTTATTATCACCGCCTTAGTAATGGCCGCTGGCTGATTGGCAACCTCCATTACTAAGGCAGGGCTTAATGTTAGCCGGTGCAAAGGCCAACACTAACCCCCATTATTACCCCGGTACACACCGCCATCAGGGGTACTGGGAAGAACCGGGTATGAACCAGTACCCGACCATCTGTAGTGACGGGCAGGCACCGAGGCGGCCGCAGGCTGGTAGTATTAGGCTAGAGAAGGCCAAAAACAGTGGCACCTACCACCCTGGTAATGCTGCCTGCTGCTGCTGTGTTGTATCTGGCTAGTTATGAAAATTGGGGGGGGGGGGCCCACATCGTTCTTTCCAATTATTATTATTATTTTTTTAAATGACGTGGGGTTCCCCCCAATTTTTCATAACCAGCCAGATACCATAAAGCAGCAGCAGCCTAGCATTACAAGGGTGGGAGGGCCACTGTTTTTGGCCTTTCCCCTCCTGATAATACCAGCCTGCGGCCGCCTCAGTGGCCGACCATCACTACTGGTCAAGTACTGGATGGTACCTGGCTCTTCCCAGCACCCCTGGTGGCGGTGGGTACCGGTGTAATAAAGCGGGTTAGTGTTAGCCTCTGCACTGGCTAACACTAAGCCCCGCCTTAGCAATGGATGTTGTCAATCAGCCGGCGGCCATTACTAAGGCGGTAGTAATATAGTTTAAAAAAAAACACAAAGACATAGAAAAAATATTTTATTGAAATAAAAAAAAACACACAACCCTCATTAACCATTTTATTGATAATAATAAAAGCCGTCATCGAAGTAGTCCAACGACCAAACCTGTAAGAAAACACACAGAAAAAAACGATTAGTAACACATGTGTTATGCTTAGATACAGGGCCCATGTGTGATACGGTCTGTGGGATCATGTATCTAAGACTACCACAAGGTAGGCTTAGATACAGAGTCCAGCAGACAGTAATCTTATACAGTATAAGATTACTGTGTGCCTGGGGCCCTGTATCTAAACCTACCATGTGGTAGGTATATACAGGGCCCATCAGACAGGATCACACATGGGCCATGTATCTAAGCCTACCATGTGATTGGCTTAGATACATGGCCCTGCAGACAGGATCACACAATCTGCGATCCTGTCTTATGGGCCCTCTAAGCCTGCTACATCGTAGGCTTAAAGGGGTTGTCCAGTCCCTGAACATTGATGGCCTATCCTCAGGATAGGCTATCAATAGCTGATGTGTCGAGGTCCGTCTCCCGGGACCCGCCAATCAGCTGTTTTGAAGGGGCCGCAGCACTCGTACGAGAGCTGCGGCCCCTTCATTTCACTTACTCGCTCACACTGTGAATCGCCGACACCGATTCACATTGTGACCGGAATGAAGTGACCGGAATGAAGGGGAAGCAGCTATCATACGAGTGCTGCTGCCCCTTCAAAACAGCTGATTGGCGGGTCCCGGGAGTCGGAACCCGCCAGTCAGCTTTAGCAGTCAGGGCTACTAATCTTACCTTCCTCTTCAGCCGCGGTGGAGGTCCTGTCCTCTCGATGTTGTGCGCGGCGCATAGAACTGTGACGTCATGCGCTGCGCACAGCGCTTGACGTCAGGACCTCTGCTGCGATCCGGAACCAGGAAGGTAAGTACAGTCTGTTGCTATAGTAACAGGGGCCCGCGGCCCGAGTTACTATAGTAACTTTTTATTGATGTGGTGCGGGGGCCGTGGGCCCCCTGGCTTCGGGGACCGGTCGCAATTGCGACCACTGCGACCCCTATAGCTACGCCACTGAAAGTAAGTAAATGCTTCATCTCTCATTGCTTTGATTTCCTGGAATGTGAATTTACATAGCTCTGCTAAAATTGCAGAATATTAGTTTAAAAAAAAATAAAAAATAATGAAAACACAGGTATTATGCGTGCATTAGAAGCTTTAACAGTATAGAGCGCTGGGCGTGTATAAAGTGCAATATGATGATGAATATTGTAGTAGAATAGATGGTGCTGAGAGGGCACATAGTGTTTGGAGGGGGTTTCATTACTTGAATTACTGTTACCAAGGGAAAGTCAAAACAAACATGTATTCTGAGCTTCAGCTAAATCATCTGACAAACTGGATAATAAACTATAGAGCTAAAAGAACGATTGATATTTATACAATCCTCAGTTTATCTATGGAAAGCTATGAGAGCTTTTTTGTAAATTATTGTTTTTTCAAAGCTCTCTATGCAGAAAAATAGGAAGCAGGAGCAGTCAATAAAGCACTTGTGTAATGTTAATTATGCTAATGGTTCTGACAGTTTATTATGTTTAATAGTCAATGAAATCACTACTACATCAATTTTGGAACAGGTTCAGTAGGATCTGACAAGTGATCTACATCATAGTAGAACTAAGAATATGTTCACACTGGTGTCATATAACTTCCATTTTTACGGAGTCCATTATGAAAAGGGATGTACTAGTTTCAAGTATGTGCCTCAGGTTAATTGATAGAGTGACTAGTGTAATAGGAGTATGAGATCCCTATCCTACCTTGGTAAAATTTAAACAAAGAATTCTAGACGCCCTATTAGGACATATCAGGGTCATACTCAGAAATCATAGAGCCCTATAGGAAAATTACGTATCTCGCCCTACCCCCACTGAGAGCTTCCACAAATTTATAAAAAATAGAAAATAAAAAAATGTATTGTTCACTGCTCTGTCTGTAAACTATATTTCAATGTATTTTACACAAGACAACTGGCATAAATACAAGTTTATCTTTTCTGCCGCCTGAGGCGAAAACAAAAATGCCATCTCCACCCCATATTTCTACAAATAATTAACTTTGCTGTGCTGTTATACATACAGAGTACAACTATTTTATACACATAAATAGTGTAGCTAAGCCATACGCATAGTTTTGCTATCCTATACATATAAATAACACTGGGAGCTACACTGGGGGAGTCACTTGTTGAGAAGGATCTGGGTGTACTTGTAAATCATAAACGAAATAACAGCATGCAGTGTCAATCAGCTGCTTCAAAGGCCAGCAAAACATTGTCGTGTATCAAAAGAGGCATGGACTCGCGGGACAGAGATGTAATATTGCCACTTTACAAAGCATTAGTGAGGCCTCATCTAGAATATGCAGTCCAGTTCTGGGCTCCAGTTCATAGAAAGGATGCCCTGGTGTTGGAAAAAATACAAAGAAGAGCAACAAAGCTAATAAGGGGCATGGAGAATCTAAGTTATGAGGAAAGATTAAAAGAACTAAACCTATTTAGCCTTGAGAAAAGACGACTAAGGGGGGACATGATTAACTTATATAAATATATGAATGGCACATACAAAAAATATGGTGAAATCCTGTTCCATGTAAAACCCCCTCAAAAAACAAGGGGGCACTCCCTCCGTCTGGAGAAAAAAAGGTTCAACCTGCAGAGGCGACAAGCCTTCTTTACTGTGAGAACGGTGAATTTATGGAATAGCCTACCGCAGGAGCTGGTCACAGCAGGGACAGTAGATGGCTTTAAAAAAGGCTTAGATAATATCCTAGAACAAAAAAATATTAGCTCCTATGTGTAGAAATTTTTTTACTTCCCCTTTCCCATCCCACTTCCCCTTTCCCATCCCTTGGTTGAACTTGATGGACATGTGTCTTTTTTCAACCGTACAAACTATGTAACACCATTATTCCATGCACAATAGTATCACCATTACTTAAACATTATTACATATAAATAAATAGTGCCACCATACATACACATAAATAGTACCAATATAGTGTAGACATAGTGCCGCCATATACACTACACATAGTGTTGCCATATAGTACCACTGAATACTACTATGCAATACAAATGAATAATGCCCTCATACAATGCACTCAAAAAATAAAATATTGAAATTCTATAATGCATACATAACAAATGCAATTATACATAAACATAAATAATTCTGACATACAGTACACATAAATTATGTTCTCGCACCGTAGCCTTGGAGTACTGTTAATTATAGAGCTCACTTAATACCATTTATACAATGCTAAAATATTGCCAAGTAACCAGGTAGCTAAATATCAGTTAATAGAAGACTCTTTTCACACCATGTACTGTATATAGGCTTCATCAAGAGGATACGTTTGATCAGCAAGGACATCTATCCAATTGTCTCCTAGGATGTACTGATAATTTTCTATAGGCCAAACTTAGCCCAACAGAGTTTTCTTGAGGGAGATGTTTAAAGCTTAAAGGGGCTGTCCAGTTTTTTATTTTTTTTTATTTATTTGTATATTACAGTTTTCTAATATGTACATGTATTAGAAATTCTGCTCACATACCTTTAATAGAGTGCATGAGGCCCATGTCACCTTAGAATGGTATAGCCCACAGATTAGTCCTGTGCTGTAATACATCCACAGGCCAAGGCGCGCAATTGTTGGCATGGCCAGCCGCCCACATTTTCGGGCCGTGCTCCCATACAAAGTCACAAAAAAAAACACGAAAAAACGGACATGCTCCATAATTCCCGAAACACATTTCTACGGCTTGGACACCCATCCGTGGCGATATGGAAAGGTGTTCGCGGTTAATAGAACTGAATGGGGCCGTAATTACAGGCCGTAATTTCAGCCGAATTTAAATTCGTGTGCATGTGGCCTAACTGAATATGACTAAACATGGAGTCAGTCATGTGACACCCCCCCTACACACACACACACACACACACACACACACACACACACGCACGCACTTACACACACACACACACACACACACACACACACACACGCATCATCATGTGACCCCTATCATTCATTTAGTAGCAGGGTTACATGATATGTTGGGACCACATAGAGAACACATGCATGGGCTAAGTTAATAGGAGTTATGGTGGAATAATGTTGTACAGCTACTTCACTGTGCATGTATTCATTTTCTCTAGATAATTTATCAAATGGCTGCTTGTCTCTAGGTGATGTGGTCAATAAAATTAAATATTTAAAAAAAACAACAACACTGGAGACAGGGATAAGAATGTAAGAGCTGCTCCTCACAGACACTGACAGACATGATGTTGAGATGCTGCTGTATGTAGAAATACTTTACAACTTCTCAATAACCTTTTATCTACTTGTTAAATACCTGGACAGTGTTACCTCAATACCAGGAGTGTCATGATCTGTGGGTATGTTGACCCACTGGGCCGTAACGCCGTAGCGGGATGGTACTCTGTTGGCCAGCTGCTAAGTCAACATATAAATAGTTTAAGCACAAGGGTAGGCACAGATTGAACCTTGACAGCAGACACCAGATGTGGTGTAACACAGCAGGCAAAATCAGTGCAAAACACCACTCCAACAAGTTTAAAGTTTAAAGGGAATGTGTCGCTAGAAAATGATAATTTTTTTTTAGTTAAAGGACGAGTGTTGCGAAAAAAAAATTTTTTATATCAATTTGCTTTTAGTGTTTTATTAAAACATTTTTTATTTATTTGTGTGTTTGTGTTTCACTTTTTTTTATTTTTTCACTTTTTCTTGTCCATGGGGGCTGCCATTTTTTTTTTACATCTCTGTATGTGTCGATTAACGACACATACAGACATGGAATACGGCACATACAGTCCCATAGTGAATGCGAAAGGGGCCCGTTCCATCCACTATGCTGTATGCCCTCTGTGTGGGAACGGCGCATGCGCCGCTCCCACACAGTCCAAATTGAAGGTCTTTGGCCGAGCGACGTCCGGCACCATTTTCTTGTGGACCGGTAGCAGCGGCCGGACAGTAAGATTACTACTTCCGGTCGCGGCTTCCGGACTTGTGCACTTGGAGCGGAGGGAGCAGACGGAGCGGACGGACCGGAGTGAGCGGCGGCGGCAGGAGCAGGTAAGTTAGGTCTGTGTTTATACGTGTTTTACTGTGTGTTTTCTACTGTATGTTAGCCTACTACACTGTGTGTTAGCTCAAAAAATGGTGACACACAGTGCAGAAGGTTTGACCGTTCAATCCCCTCCTTTCTCCTGGCAGTAGCCAGGATAAAGGAGGGGGGATTCTTTGAGCTCACTAGAGCGAGTGAATTTTCTCAAATTTTGCAGCATAAAGCAATGTGGTTGCTTTACCACATGCCAATGCTGTAATTTTGGGAATTGCTCCATCTAGTGACCAGCACTGGAAAATGTTATAAATTCGAATCTAATTTATAATATTTCCTGACTCGTGAAAAAATTAAAAAAATTAGGACAATGTTTAATCACTTATATACTAACTGTTTAACAAAAAAAATAATTTTCCCTTTAAACAGTTAGTGCAAAAATTATTAAACATTGTTCTAATTTTTTTAATTTTTTCACGAGTCAGGAAATATTATAAATTAGATTCTAATTTATAACATTTCCCTGTGCTGGTCTCTAGAGGGAGCAATTCCCAAAATTGCAGCATTGGCATGTGGTAAAGCAACCACATTGCTTTATGCTGAAAAATTTGTGAAGACACACTCGCTCTAGCGTCCTCAAACAATCCCCCCTCCCTTATCCTGGCTAGTGCCAGGAGAAAGGAGGGGATTTAATGTTCAAACCTCCTACACTGTGTGTCGCCATTTTTTGAGCGAATACACAGTGTAGTAGGCTTACATACAGTGGTAATCACACAGTAAAACACGAACAAACACAGACATAACTTACCTGCTCCTGCCGCCGCCGCTCCCTCCGGTCTGTCTGCTCCGTCTGCTCCCTCCGCTCCTAGTGCTTGCTTCAGAACACATGTCCGGAAGCCGCGACCGGAAGTAGTAATCTTACTGTCCGGCCGCGGCTTCCGGTCCACAAGAAAATGGCGACGGAAGTCACTCGGCCGAAGACCTTCCATTTGGACTGTGTGGCTCCCGTTCGCATTCTCTATGGGGATGTATGTGCCGTATTCCATGTCTGTATGTGTCATTAATCGACACATACAGAGATGAAAAAAAAATGCCAGCCCCCATAGAGAAGAAAAAGTTAGAAAATAAAAAAAAGGAAAACACAAACACACAAATAATTTATTTTTTTTTAAATAAAACACTAAAAGCAAATTGATATAAAATTTTTTTTTTTCGTGACACCCTTCCTTTAAGGCACAGGAACAAGTAGCACGGTATACAGGGTACAGGTAGCAGGGCACGGGAACAATGGGAACAGAATAACACTAAGGGAACATTTGCAAGACTAACATAGGAAAACACAATAACGCTCAGGCAATGAGCAAGGGGGCAGAGCCCTTCTTATAGTCCAGGGTGATCATGGGCAAATTAATGATAATTCCCACGTGCGCGTGCTGACCCTGTAAGGCCGGGCATGAGCGTTCGCGCACACCCTATGGTACACAGCGGACCGGAGCGGAAGTGAGAACTGGCGTCTCCTGGGGAGAAGATGCGGGCCAGCGCTCACAAATCAATGGCTGTGGCCGCCGGGCTGTGAGTAATCCCGACAGTCTGTAGCCATGGGTGCTACAGTATCCCTCCCTCTTACGCCCCCTCTTCTTGGCGCCAGAGCGAGAGAGGAACTTCTTAATGAGACCAAACCCCTTCCAATCCACCAAATAAAAAGTTCTTCCTCCTACTTTTTTGAAGTCCAGGATCTCCTTAACCTCAAAAACATTGGAAAAAACGCTGGGAATACTGCAGAGCTAGGTGTTTTTGTGTAGTTGTTGAGGACCACAGGCTTCAGGAGGGACACATGAAAGGAGTTGGGGATCCTGAGGGTGGAAGGCAGCCGAAGCTTGTAGGAGACAGGGTTGATTTGCTGTAGGATCACAAAGGGTCCGAGGAACCTGGGAGCAAACTTGTACAAAGGTACCTTTAGATGGATATTCCTTGAGGACAGACAGACTTTGGTACCCGGAAGATACTGAAGTGGATCTCTTCGTCTAGTATCCGCCTTTCCTGTCATGCAGTGGACCGCCAGCAGAATAGAGGACCAGGTTTGCTGCAAGATCTGTAGAAAGTCCATAAATGCAGAGTCAGCTGCGGGCACCTGGGACGTAGCTGAAAACAGGAAGAGGAATTTGTGGATTTTGGCTGTAGACGATGAAGAACGGTGTAGAAGCAGTGGACTCACTTGTATGGTTGTTGTATGAGAACTCGGCCCAAGGAAGAAGCTGTACCCAGTCATCATGCTGCATGGAGA
Organism: Rhinoderma darwinii; assembly: GCF_050947455.1. Lineage (NCBI taxonomy): Eukaryota > Metazoa > Chordata > Amphibia > Anura > Rhinodermatidae > Rhinoderma > Rhinoderma darwinii. The sequence goes on along the minus strand of NC_134696.1, from coordinate 60,412,325 downwards.
TGAAGTGTCGTAGACGATTCTCCATTATTTGGTTAATCCTCTCGACCTGACGATTGGACTGGGGATGAGACTGAGGAAAAGTCCAACTTCACATCTAGGAGTTTGCAGAGGGCTCTTCAGAATTTCTAGGTAAACTGAGCCCCCTGGTTAGACATGATATGAAGAGGAAAGCCATGCAAGCGGAAGATGTGTTGGATGAAGAGTCGAGCCAGTCGAGAAGCAGAAGGCAGGCTGGTCAGCGGAACAAAATGAGCCATTTTCGAGAACCGGTCCACCACCACCACCACGCAGAACGTATTGCATCCAGCAGAGGAAGGAAGGCCTTTGAAAAAGTCCATTGCTATATGCTGCAAGGGAGCATTGGGCACAGACAGAGGTTGGAGCAGACCAGCAGGTTTGGAGTGAGCAACCTTGCTGACAGCGCACACAGTGCAGGACAAGACAAAGTCCACAATATCTTTGGGCAGTGTGAGCCACCAGAAATGATGGGCAATCAGATCTTGGGTTTTACGAGCACCAGCTTGCCCAGCCAGTTTGGAGCTGTGCCCCAGTGAAGGATTCTCCTCCTGTCTGCCAGGCACACAAAAGTCCTCCCCGGAGTGAGGTCTCTAACTTGCAGAGGATTAACAGAAATAATACAGTCAGGATCAATAATACTTTGCGGAGACTCCACGGTGTCCTTTGTTTCGAACGACCTGGACAAGGCATCGGCCCTCACATTTTTGTCAGCAGGTTGGTAGTGCAGCACGGACTAGGACCAGGCGAAGAACAGTGACCACCTGGCTTAACGGGGGTTCAGCCGTTGGGTCGACTGGAGATAGGTGAGGTTCTTGTGGTCAGTATATATCAGGATGGGGTGAGCTGTTCCCTCTAGTACATGTCTCCACTCCTCCAGCGCCAATTTGATGGTCAGTAATTCCAGATCCCCAATAGAGTAACTGCGCTCTGCGGGAGAAAAAAAAAGTCTAGAATAATAGCCACATACCACTGCCTTCCCTTTGGAACCTTTCTGTAACAGAAGTGCACCTGCACGAACAGAGGAGGTGTTGACCAATAAAAACTGTCGAGATACATCAGGATGATGGAGGGTTGAGGCTGATGTGAAGGCACTCTTAAGGCTATTAAATGCAGATTCTGCCTCTGGAGTCCACACCTTGGCGTTCATGCCTTTTTTTGGTGAGGGTAGAGATGGGAACTGTCAGTGAAGAGAAGTTTGGGATAAACTGCCGGTAGAAATTGGCGAATCCCAAAAAATGCTGTATGGACCACAAGCCTTGAGGGCGTGGCCATTCCAGGATGGCCTTTACCTTCTCAGGATCCATCTTGAGGCCTTGATCCGAGATGATGTAGCCCAGGAAGGGTAGAGAATTATTCTCAAACACACACTTCTCCAGCTTGGCATACAGGCGATTCTCCCTTAATCGCAGCAGAACTTGACGGACATGTCTCCGATGAGTCTTTGGATCCGGAGAAAATATCAAAATGTCATTGAGATAGACCACAACACAGACATAGAGGAGATCTCGGAAGATGTTATTGCCAAACTCTTGGAAGACCGCGGGAGTGTTACACAGACCAAATGGCATTACCAGGTATTCATAGTGTCCATCTAGGGTGTTGAATGTCGTTTTCCATTCGTCACCCCAGAGGTTCCGGATGAAGTTGTAAGCCCCACGCAGGTCTAGTTTTTTTTTTTTTTTTAAATCAAATACTTTTTATAGATTTTTTAATAAATTGTACAATACAAAACAAAACTAAACATACAAAACCCTCCCCTAACCCTCCCCCAGGCACCATCTTATATGACAGAAAAGAAGAATGCGGTTATACATATTCCAAACAGCAAGGAAGCATTTCACAAGAGAACATTTACAGTACATTTTCAAGACAGGCATATATCTCCATTAGGCATCCCCACTCTTATCCCCCCCCCCCCCCCCAGTATACACGTTTGAGCAGGGTACAGTACTAAGAATCTTCACTTATGAAATACATGTGATCATATCGATCTCATCAGCATTAAAGGTGCAAGTTCCGATACGCACAACCATGGCCCCATATAGATTCAAATTTTTTAATAGCATCACGTTTTACATACACAGTTTTTTTTCAGTATAATCATTTTATTCACTTTAGCAATGAATTCACTCCTAGTCGGCAGGGCGCCTTGTGTCCAGTGTAGTGCAATAAGTTTTCTGACTATGTAAAGCAATCTTGCAAGAGCGAGCCTACCCAAGACGTGAATCTGTATATGCGTAACACACCCCAAAACACATCCCAGAGGAGTCCCCTGAAGCGCAATCCCATATGCATCCTTAATCAGTTTTAGTATCGCCGACCAATATGGTATTAAATGTGTACATGACCACAACATATGGATATGATCAGCCTCATCTTCCGAGCATCTTGGACAGGTAGAATCACCACATACACCAATGTTGAAAAGGAATTTAGGGGTCTTATATACTCTATGAATAATGTATAGTTGTAAAAGGCTCCCAGCCTCACTAAGAAAAAACATTCAGGACTGCTTCCATGATATCCGACCATTGTTCTTTAGAAATGGGACCCATATCCCGCTCCCATTTACGAGAAGTAAGCATGGGATGTTTATCCAAAAATTTTCCTAGCAATAATTGATAAATGGTGGAGATAACTCCAGAGGTGCCACTCCCATTATGCAATACAGCCAACAGTCCATCTGAATGCAAAGTCACATCAGTGACATTTCTCTGGGCATCATATGCATGTCTGATCTGTAAATACTCATAAAAAGAACTATGTGGCAAGCCAAATTCATCCTGAATCTGTTGACAAGTTTTAAACGTATCATCATGAAGCAACTGTGACAGACGAGAAATGCCACCCGACCTCCATTCCTCAAAGCCTTCAAGAGAAAAGAACTCTTGCAGTGCCCTATTGCCCCATAGAGGCGTAAAAGCCATACATTCGCCTATGGCTCGAATGGACCTTGCCTTTTCCCAAACCTTATGCATTAGTGTATAGGTGGGCATGTTTTTTTCCTAAAAGCAAAGATTTAACTGCTTCCAAAACTGACAATAAAACATATGAACCAAATTGCAATTGTAAGATCGCACCATTAGATCCATTTCGGTATAAATTTCCCCCCAAACCTCAAAATGTTGACATTGGGATGCAAGGAAGTATAACCAAGGATTAGGTATGGCTAATCCACCGTCATGTTTTGGTGATTGTAAGATTTCTAATTTAAGTTTAGGGTGAACTTTTTGCCATATTAGGTCTCGAAATAATGCATTAACATGGTAAAAATAACGTAAAGGAATCCATACAGGTGAATTATGCCAAATGTACAACAACTACGGCATTAGGATAAATTTTAGGAGATTAGCCGGTCCCACAACTGACAAATATAACTTACACCATGCTGTTATTTTCATTTTGAATTTGACCAAAAGCGGTTGTAGATTAAGGGATAGATGATCAAGAAGAGAGACTGAAACTTCTATCCCCAAATATTTACATTTTTGTACACACACTATGGAATTATCATGAACCCTTGGGGCAGTGCGCAGTGGGTCAACAGGAAACAAGTTCGACTTATCCCAATTTATTCTAAAGCCAGATAATGCACCAAAATGCTCAATAAGGGATATTGCTGCTGCTATCGATCCACTGACATCTCCCAAAAAGAGAAGCATGTCATCTGCATAAAGTGCTACTTTTTTTCTGCCAAGATCCATATGAGAATCCCTTAATATCATCAGACAAACGTATGGTTGCAGCCAGTGGCTCCACTGCGACAGGAAACAAAAGGGGCGATAATGGGCTGCCCTGCCTAGTTCCTCTTTCAAGAGTAAATTGAGCAGACAATCCTCCATTTGCCCATATTCGAGCTTTAGGACAAGAATACATGACCTTAATCCATGATATAAAGGAAGATTCAAATCCCATAGCCTCCAAGGTGCACCAAAGGTACTGTCATTCCACACTATAAAACGCTTTAGCAGTGTCCAGTGAGAAAATAGCTCTGTCCCCTACGTTATCTGCCTGTAACTGAAGATTTAGAAATAAGCGTCTCAGGTTCATAGCAGTGGATTTTGCGGGCATAAAGCCGGTCTGATCCGGGTGCATAATGTTAGATATAACTTTATTCAATCTCAAAGCTAAGGCTTTCGCCAAGATCTTAACATCAGTCGTAAGTAGCGAAATCGGACAATAAGAATCAGCTAATTGAGGATCTTTTCCCGGTTTTGGCAAGACCACAATAATAGCCTCTTGAATAGAAGCCGGCAAGGAACCATGAGCCAATGAATGTTGAAATACTTTTAGTAATTTAGGTAGTAGTACTGCATTGTATGTTTTATAGATTTCAACTGGCAAGCCATCTGCCCCAGGCGCCTTATCATTAGGCATCTGTCTGACAGCGTCTTCCAATTCCACCAGCGTAAGCGGGGCATCCAGCAGATCTTTAAACTCCCCTGACAGCTGAGAGAGTTGTGCTCTAGCTAGGAATGAGCAAATATCATTTCTGGATGGATGCACCTTGGAGGCATACAGATCAGAGTAGAAGTCCCCCAAAACCTCTAGTATGTTCGAAATTTCCATAACCACATTGCCCTGTACTGTTTTCAAAGCATCTATATGAGAAGCATCTTGTTGTGCTTTTGCTACGATTGCCAACATGTGACCAGCCTTCTCACTTTCTTCAAAAAATGTTTGTGAATGAAACTGCCTCTTTCTACCAGCTACTTCTAAGAGATGAATATTGAATACTTCTTGTGCGGTTTTTAGTCATGTTTGATGTACCACAGTAGGGCTCGAAATAAATGCCTCCTCAGACATACGTAATTCCTCATGTAAATTTTTATCTAAAGCCCTAGCTGCAGTTTTGTGTAGATTGATTGCTTGTATAAACAAGCCTTGTAAATACGCTTTCATCGCATCCCAGACATAAGGGACAGAAGAGGAGTCGCAATTAATGTGAAAATAATCCACAATCCTTTGGGCAATGAATCCCTGCTTGTTAACTAGAGTTAGCCAGAAGGGGTTCAGTTTCCACATTCGAGGACCATGTGGGCCCTGAGTATGAACATGAACAGTGACCTTAACCCCTTAAGGACGCAGCCTAGTTTTGGCCTTAAGGCTCAGAGCCCATTTTTCAAATCTGACATATTTCACTTTATGAGGTAATAACGTGGGAATGCTTAAACCTACCCAAGCGATTCTGAGATTGTTTTCTCGTGACACATTGGGCTTCATGTTCGTGGTAAAATTTGGTCGATATATTCAGTGTTTATTGGTGAAAAATTGCAAAATGTAGAGAAAATTTGGAAAAAATTGCATTTTTCAGAATTTAAATGCATCTGCTTGTAAAACAGACGGTTATACCACCCACAATAGTCACTAGTTCACATTTCCCATATGTCTACTTTAGATTGGCATCGTTTTTTGAACATTCTTTTATTTTTCTTGGACGTTACAAGGCTTAGAACATAAACAGCAATTTCTCATATTTTTAAGAAAATGTCAAATGCCTTTTATTTAAGGTACCTGTTCAGTTCTGAAGTGGCTTTGAGGGGCCTATGTATTAGAAACCCTGATAAAACACCCCATTTTAAAAACTAGACCCCTCAAAGTATTCAAAACAGCATTTAGAAAGTTTTTTAACCCTTCAGTCATTTCACAGGAATTAAAGCAAAGTGGAGGTGAAATTTGCAAATTTCATTTTTCTTGCGGAATTTCCATTTTATTCATTTTTTTTCTGTAACACAGAAGGTTTTACCAGAGAAACACTACTAAATATGTATTGTCCAGATTCTGCAGTTTTTAGAAATGTCCCACATGTGGCCCTACTGCGCTCGTGGACTAAAACACAAGCCCTAGAAGCAAAGAAGCACCTAGTGCATTCTGAGGCCTCTTTTTTATTAGAATATATTTTAGGCAGCATGCCAGGTTTGAAGAGGTGTTGAGGTGCCAAAACAGTAGGAATCCCCCAATAGTGACCCCATTTTGGAAACTACACCCCTCAAGGAATTAATTTATGGTTGTTGTTACCATTTTGACCGCACAGTTTTTTCACAGCACGTATTTGAATTGGGCTGTGAAATGAAAAAAATGACATTTTTTCCAAATAAATGTCATTTGTGATCAAAATTTCTTATTTTCACAGGGAACAAAATACCCCATTTGGTTGCCCAATTTGTCCTTAGTGTGGCAATACCCCATTTGTGGTGATAAACTGCCGTTTGGGCCCATGGGAGGGCTCAGAAGGAAAGGAGCGCTATATGTTTGTTGGAGTCCAGATTTTGCTGGATTGGTTTTTGGGTGCCATGTCGCATTTGCAGAGCCTCAGGGGTATCAAAGCAATGGAAACCCACCAAAAGTGACCCCATTTTGGAAACTACACCCCTCAAGGAATTCATTCATGGTTGTTGTTAGCATTTTGAGCACACAGTTTTTTCACAGCACCTATTTCAATTGGGCTGTGACATTAAAAAAATGACATTTTTTCCAATAAGATGTAATTTTTTATCAAAATTTCTTATTTTCACAGGGAACAAAATGCTCAATTTTGTTGCCCAATTTCTCCTGAGTGCAGCAATACCCCATTTGTGGCAATAAACTGCCGTTTGGGCCCATGGGAGGCCTCAGAAGGGAAGGAGCGCTGTGTGTTCTTTGGAGTCCAGATTTTGCTGGATTGGTTTTCGGCTGCCATGTCGCATTTTCAGAGCCCCAGAGATATCAAAGCAATGGAAACCCACCAGAAGTGACCCCATTTTGGAAACTACACCCCTCAAGGAATTCATTTATGGGTAATGTGACCATTTAGACCCCATAGTTTCTTCATAGAACTTATTTGAATTGGGCTGGGAATTAAAAAAATATATATTTTTTCCAATAATATGTCATTTTAGCTCAAAAATTCTTATTTTCACAAGAAATAAAATACTCCATTTTGTTGCCCAATTTGTCCTGAGTGCGGCAATACCCCATTTGTGGCAATAAACTGCCGTTTGGGCCCATGGGAGGGCACAGAAGTAAAGGAGCGCTGTGTTCTTTGGAGTCCAGATTTTGCTGGTTTGGTTTTCGGGTGCCATGTCGCATTTGCAGAGCCCCAGAGCTATCAAAGCAATAGAAACCAATCACAAATGACCCCATTTTGGAAACTACACCCCTCAAGGAATACATTTATGGGTGTTGTGACCATTTTGACCCCATAGTTTTTTCACAGAACTAATTTGAATTGGGCTGGGAATGAAAACAAAATTATTTTTTTCAAATAATATGTAGTTTTGGCTGAAAATTTCTTATTTTCACAAGAAACAAAATACCCCATTCTGTTGCGCAATTTGTTCTGAGGGCCGCAATACCCCATTTGTTGTGATAAACTGCCGTTTGGGCCCATGGGAGGGCTCAGAAGGAAAGGACCACCATTTGGCCTACTGGGGATTTTCTAGTGTGAAGTCATGTATGCAGAAGCACCTGAGGTACCAGTACAGTTGAAACCCGCAAGAAGTGACCCCGTTTTAAAAACTACACCCTTAAGGCATTCATCTAGAGGTGTAGTGAGCATTTTGACCGGAGACCTACACCCCATAAACTGTAATGTGGGTTCTCCCGGGTATGGCAAAACCCTACATGTGGCTGTTATCAGCTGCCTGGGCACACAGCAGGGCTCAGAGGGGAAAGACGAGGGGGGATAAGCTGTGCGGAGTGCATCAGGGTAAGTAAAATTGGGGTAAATTATAAACCAAGGACTGTATGATACATTTTAAAACACTCTTTCATACAGAGCTCTGGTTATTCGGGACACGTGTCACATTGATATATTGTGTCATCCCTTATCACCCTCTTATAGCAGACTTTGCACCTCTTTTGACTTTTTCCCTTCTTGCCAGTTTGGGGAACTTCCCCTGGAAAGTGTTGCCCTGGTACGATGCGTGTGGCCCCGCTTCCAGAAGTACTGGGTGCCCCCCCTTCTTGGTCCCTAAAGATTAGGTTCTTGATAATCACCTCTTGAAATTCCAGGAAAGTTCCCGTCTGGCCTGCACATCGACGTAGCACGTACGCATTGTACAAAGCCATCTGTATGATGTGCACGGCCAGCTTCTTATACCACACCGCATGGCGCTGTAGGGCTTCAGGGCTTGATCTTACAAGTCCATCCCTCCCATGTACCTATTGTAGTCCAGGATGCAGTCTGGTTTGGGGGTGGCCTTTCCTTCATATATCCTAAACCTGTAGGTATACCCTGATGCACTCTCGCAGCTTATACATCTTCACGCCATACCTTGCCCTCTTACCCGGCAGGTACTCGCGGAATTGAACCCTCCCTTTAAAATGTACCAGGGACTCATCAATAGAAATACACTTCTCGGGGGTGTATGCTGGGGAAAACCGGGCACTGGAACGGTCTAATAGGGGTCTCCGTTTATACAAACGGTCAAAACTGGGGTCATCTCGGGGTGGGCACGACTCATTATCAGTATAATGTAAGAAGCGAAGTATTGCCTCATTTATTTATTTTTTTAGGTTACAGTTCAGTTCTGAAGTTGCTTTGAGGGGCCCATATATTAGAAACCCCTATGAAATACCCCATTTTAGAAACTAGACCCCTCAAAGTATTCACAACAGCATTTAGAAAGTTTATGAACCCTTTAGGTGTTTCACAAAAATTTAGAGCAAAGTAGAGGTGAAATTTAAATTTATTTTTTTGTCAGAAAATCCTCTTTACACAATTTTTTTTATAACACAAAAGGATTTATCAGTGAAACGCAACTCAATACTTATTGCCCAGATTCTGCAGTTTTTAGAAATATCCCACATGTGGCCCTCGGGCGGTAATGGACTGAAGCGCCGGCCTCCGAAGCAAAGGAGCACCTAGTGGATTTTGAGGCCTCTTTTTTATTAGGCACCATGTCCGGTTTGAAGAGGTCTTGTGCTGCCAAAACATTGGGAACCCCCCAAAAGTGACCCCAATTTGGAAACTAGACCCCTTGAGGAATCCATTGTAGTTTTCATGTCATGCATGCGGCTTTTTGATCAGTTTTTATTCTATTTTTAGGTGGCGTGGTGACTAAAAAACAGCAATTCTACTATTGTTTTTTTATTCTTTTTTTTTTACAGCGTTCACCGTGCGCTATAAATGACATATTCACTTTATTCTGCGGGGCGATACGATTACGGCGATACCAGATGTTTATAGTTTTTTTTTATGTCTTATGGAGTTTTCACAATAAAATACGTTTTGTAAGCAATCATTCACTTTTTGTGTTACCTTATTCTAAGAGCCATAACGTTTTTATTTTTCAATCAATAAAGCCGTGCGAGGACTTATTTTTTGCGCAACGAACTGTAGTTTCGATCAGGACCATTTTTAGTTACATGCGACTTTTTGATCTCTTTTTATTCCATTTTTTGGGAGGTGAAGTGACCAAACAATTGTGATTGTGGTTCGGTTTATTATTATTTTATTTTACGGCGTTCACCGTGCGGGATAAATAATGAAATAATTTTGTAGTTCAGGCCGTTACGGACGCGGCGATACCAATTATGTATAGTTTATTTGTTTGTTTATATATTTTTATTAATAATAAAGGACTGATAAGGGAAAAAGGGGGATTTCTACTTTTAATACTTTTAAAACTTTTATTTTCTTATTTTTACACAACTTCTTTTAACTTTTTTTTTACTGTATTACTTTGTCCCACTAGGGGACTTGACAGCAGGAGGCCCTGATCGCTATTCTAATACACTGCACTACATGCGTAGTGCAGTGTATTAGAACTGTCAGCTACTCACTGACAGCAAGCAGGCTTCCGTCTATGGCATAGCCGGACGCCATTGTTTGGTGTCCGGTTGCCATAGTCACCATCGCCGGCCGCTATCGCGTAGCAGGCCGGCGATGGCAGCTTAACCCCTAAAAAGCCGCGATCTCTATAGAACGCGGCTTTTAAGGGGTTAATCAGCGGGGACACAGCGATCGGTCCCCGCTGTAGGAGCTGTGACAGCTGCTGAACAAGACAGCAGCGTCACAGCTCCTGTATGTGTCGGGAGGACGGCCGAAACGGCCGTTACTCCCGTGACGTACTATTACGTCATGGAGCGCGAACGATACAGCTGCCATGACGTAATAGTACGTCAAGGAGCGGGAAGGGGTTAAGTGTCACAATGCGGGGTGTGGACCCACTGGGCCGTACCGCGTAGCGGAATTGCAGCTGGCCAAACAGGTAAGTACAGAGTTCAAATAGTTAAGCGAGGGTACCTGAGGCAATCGTAGACAGTAGCGAGGCAGGCACGTCCAGGACCAGGCGGCGGGAAGATGTCAGGTGAGGCGTAGCAAATCAAGCGTAGACTATAGCACAGCACGGCAACAGCACAGCATGGCACTAGGACTGGGTAGCACGGAAACCGGATACGGGATACAGGAACAAGGTACACTGGGAAACTGGAAGACACTGGGAGACCATAAGCACGACAAACTTTGGGTAACAAAAAACGCTCTGGCAAAGAACAAGAGGGCAGAGCCCTTTTCATAGCCGAGGACATCCTGGGCTATATTGCAGACTTCCTGCAAAAATGCGCGCACTGGCCCTTTAAGACCATGCACGCGGGTGCGCGCGCGCCCACGGGAGACACATGAAGTCCGGAAGTGAGTGCCGGCGCCTCACAGGAGGATGACGCTGCAAGCAGGTAAGATGTCCATGGCCACGGCCGTCGGGGATTAAGGCAGAACGACGGACCGTGGCCATAGACGTTACAGTATCCCCCCTCTTACGCCCCCTCTTCTTGGGACCAGAGCGGGAGAGAAACTTCATCACAAGGACAGGAGCATCAATGTTCTCCTCTGCTCCCAAGACCTCTCTTCTGGGCCGAACCCCTTCCAATCCACCAAATAAAATGTCCTTCCTCCCACCTTCTTGGTAGCCAGAATCTCCTTTACTTCGAAAGTCCCCGATGAGTCGCCAGGAACCACTGTAGAACTAGGAGTCCTGGAGTAGCGGTTCAGGACCACGGGTTTCAGCAGGGAGACGTGGAAGGAGTTAGGAATCCTGAGGGTGTGGGGGAGCCGCAGCTTGTAGGATACCGGGTTGACCTGTAGCAGGATTTTGAAGGGTCCGAGGAACCTAGGAGCAAATTTGCATGACGGCACCTTCAGCCAGATATTCCTAGAAGACAACCAGACCTTATTCCCTGGAAGGAACTGCGGAGGCGTCCGTCTTCTTGTATCTGCCTTTCTCTTCATGCGGTCCACCGTCAACAGGATAGAGGAACGGGTCTGTTGCCAAATCTGTAGAAAGTCCCTGAAGGTCGAGTCAGCTGCAGGAACATGGGACATAGTAGAAACAGGAAGAGGTATACGAGGATGCTGACCGTAGACGATGAAGAATGGACTGGAAGTGGTCGACTCACTGGTGTGGTTGTTATAAGAGAACTCTGCCCACGGGAGCAACTGCACCCAATCATCATGGCGCCTGGAAACAAAGTGACATAGATAGTTCTCCATGATCTGGTTAACTCTCTCAACATGCCCATTGGACTGGGGATGATAGGCCGAAGAGAAGTCCAATTTTACATCGAGGAGGCTCTCCAAAACTTTGACGTGAACTGGACCCCTCGGTCTGAGACAATATGCAGGGGCAAGCCGTGCAGACGGAAGATGTGCTGTATGAAGAGGTCAGCCAATTGCGTAGCAGACGGCAGACCGGTCAAGGGAATGAAGTGAGCCTTCTTGAAAAATCGATCCACCACCACCCAGATCACACTGCAACTCGCAGAAGAAGGAAGATCCATGACAAAGTCCATAGCGACATGTTGCCAGGGGGAAACGGGCACAGGCAGTGGTTGGAGCAGACCAGCAGGTCTGGAGTGAGCAACTTTATTTGCTGCGCATACCGTGCATGAGGAGACAAAGTCCATAACGTCTTTGGGTAGCGTGGGCCACCAGAACTGACGGGTGATTAGATCTTGGGTCTTACGAGCACCCGCGTGACCTGCCAGCTTAGAACTGTGACCCCAGCGAAGAATTCTTCCTCGGTCAGCCAGACGTACAAAAGTCCTACCCGGAGGAATGTCTCTAACTTGCAGGGGATTCACAGAGAAGATGCAGGATGGGTCAATAATATTCTGTGGAGATTCCATGGTGTCCTCGGTTTCACAAGATCTAGACAAGGCGTCGGCCACCACATTCTTGTCGGCAGGTCGGTAGTGGAGTTCAAACCGGAACCGAGCAAAGAACAACGACCACCTGGCTTGACGAGGATTCAACTGCTGGGCCGTCTGTAGGTAGGTCAAATTCTTATGATCCGTGAAGATCAGGATAGGATGAACCACGCCCTCCAGTAGATGCCTCCACTCCTGCAGAGGTAGCTTGATGGCCAGTAACTAGCGGTCCCCAATCGAGTAGTTGCGCTCTGCAGAAGAAAACAACTTAGAGTAGTAACCACAGCCTTGCCTTTCGATCTACTCTGGAACAACAGTACACCAGCACCAACCGAGGAAGCGTCCACCTCTAACAATATCTGTAGGGATACATCAGGATGGTGCAGAATGGAGGCAGAAGTAAAGGCTTTTTTTAAGGATTCAAATGCGGCTTCAGCCTCCGGAGTCCACATCTTGGCATTCATACCCTTCTTAGTGAGGGTGGAGATAGGGGCAGTCAGAGATGAGAAGTTGGGGATGAACAGTCGGTAGAAGTTGGCAAATCCTAGGAAGCGTTGTATGGCCCTTAAGCCTTGGAGGTGTGGCCACTCCAGGACAGCCTTTACCTTCTGGGGGTCCATCTTGAGGCCCCGATCGGATAGCCCAGGAAGGATAGAGATTTCTTCTCAAATAGCTTTAGGAGAGAAAGAAGAGAGCATAGTGCAAAATAAATGCTGGTAACAGATAGGCATATACAAGGTATCGAAGGCAAAGGCTCACCTTGTAAGTTTGTGCTATACACAGGCACAATACTGGGAAAGAATTTTAAACAGCTGAATTTTAAACAGCTGCGTATGATGCTGACATATGATGCTGACAAACACTTCTATTCACAACGCCCAGCTAGTAAAACAAGTAAACACGCCCAGATGTTACAAACACAATACACACCCAGTTGGAAATAAGAGAAAACACGCCCAGTTGTCCATTAGAAGGCTCATTTGCATAAATAGAAAATTGCTCATAACTTGGCCAAAAATGATCGTTTTTAAAATAAACTAAAAAACTTTACTGTTATCTACATTGCAGCGCCGATTACATGCAATGGGAGATAGGGATTTGATAATCTGGTGACAGAGCTTCTTTAAAGTAGTATATTATTTAGCAAAAAACTTCGTAAATCTGTTAAGAACGACACAATCAGATTTAACTTGTACATCGACATGTACAAGAAGGGAGGACATCAATAATGGACCCTGCTTGTTCAGAACAAATAGATACAGGTACAGTGATAATGATAATGGTAATTGTAGTTACATTATTATATTATCTAGCGAGAAACGTAATAAATCTATAAATAACGACATAATTAGATTTAGCAAGGATGTCAGGTGGAAAATCAAATATTAAGCAGGATGACTGTGTGGGTCTATAGATGGATAATACAAGTGATGGGCAACAATTTATTGTGGGGGGAAGAGGACATGTTTAATCTAAAGAGGTTTCAGATATGTCATTGAGTCCTCCAGGGTGAAGGCATGCTAATTTGTAGATCCAGTAATTTTCTGTTTGTTTGAGACGGTTAAATCTATTGGTTATCCCAGCCGGAATTTGTTCGATTGGTGTTATCACAATATTTTCAAAACTACATTCGTGTACTAGTGAACAATGGCGTGATACACTATGATGAGGAAAGCCTTTATTGGTATTTGACTGATGTTTATTGATTCTACAGCGTAGGGGTTGAATAGTCCTTCCAATGTATTGCAGATTGCAAGGACATTGTAACAAATAGATGACATAGTCACTACCACAGTTTAAAAATATTTTAATATTGAAACTTTCTAACGTAACCACAGAAGTGTAAGATTTACCCCTATGTGCAATGTTAGAACAACACATGCACCTAGAGTGGCCGCAACGGTAAGATCTAATCACAGTTGGAAGCATTGTAGTGGATATAGGTTTGGGATTACGTAATCTGCTGGGAGCACAAAGTGCCTTCCCCTTTGCACCTTCTCATCTCCTATAGCCAAGTTTTACCGCTGCCATCTTTATCTCCCTACGGAAGACGGAAATGCTGAATGCACACTTCAAAATACGGAAATGTAGAATACGCACTTCTCTCCCTTCTCAATGCAAGTGACAACACTGAATCTACAAAAGACTTTGTATACCCGGAGTTGTCACCCAGCAGTCACATCAATCATTACTAAGGAGCAGACTAAACATAACCAGAATGTTGCTTAGTATTTAGTGTGGTTTAATATGTGATTCCATCGGGCTCATAATCTAACTTTTCTATATCAGACACATTTACATAGTAGGGCCAATCTCATAGTAATCCAATTGACCTGTCAGTTAACCAGTCACCCCAGGCTCGTGGTGTGTTGTCCACTTTTAAGCTGATCATGCAATTTACTGGTTGGTATGGGTCCTGGGACCGAGTCTGATTTGTGGTTACCCCCTGGTTACTATACTTCTACACTCACACATATACTAGTGTGGGGTTGCTCTGCTTGCTTTATACTCACTTTGGCTAAGGGTATGTGCACACGGTAGCAGGCTTTTACGGCTGAAATTACAGACTTTTTTCAGGAGAAAACAGCTGCCTCATTTCAGCCGTAAAAGCTCCTCCTCGTATTATGCGAGGCGTCTTTGGCGCCTGTAATCTTGAGCAGCTCTTCATTGAGTTCAATGAAGAACGGCTCAAATTACGTTGCAAAGAAGTGTCCTGCACTTCTTTGCCGAGGCAGTCAATTTACGCGCTGTCGTTTGACAGTATGTATGCACCACATTAGTGGTTTTTGTATTTTCTTATTTGCACTATGTTTTGTGCATTGTTCTCTGTGCATTTAAATTTAATATTACCTTTCTGCCTCTTGAGTATTATTCATCTGTAACAGACTTTGTGTTCTCCACATCTATACATTTTAACTGTATGTCATATTTTAGGTCCTGATGGCCAACATGTTTTTATGTCTATTCTAATAAAGTATTTCAATTATTTCAAGTTACACTTGTGTACTTGGTGTTTGATCTTGTCCCTTTTTTTGGGGATGTGTGATATGTCCACACATACAACGTTGGGTATTTACTCTTGTCTCTCTATTGATATGTGTGGACGTTTATTTTGACCGTTTATCGTTTGGCCTGTAACTATATAGGTATGGCTGTATGGCTGGGATTGACAGCTGGACTTATTCTGTAATGGCTGGGATGAGAAACCTCTGATCTTAGCTGCTTCATCCCTTAGATGCGATGGAGTGCTAATGATACCATGGCAGCAGGGCCTAGCAAAGGTCCACATGACTGCTATAGCTATATGCCTATTAGGCCATCAAGAGTCATGGCCTATTAGATTGCCTGTGAGTATATCACTTGGACACTAAGGTGTAGCTAGGGGTTCAGCACAGGCGGCAAAACATATCTGAGTGGCGCCAACCCAGTGGGCCCCCCAATGCATGTTTATAAGTTGCATCCTAATTATAGTAGTTATTCTGAATGAGCAAGAGTTCTGTACTGTGTATGCTGCTATATTATCCATGATGAATAAAAGTTTGCGAGCAGTATAAAAGGCTGTCTAAAGTACATTACACATGTATAGCCCAGTTTAAATGCTGTCTACTACATTATGCAAAACAGTACAAAAGAAGGGGACTCTGATATTAAGCATGAATAAGGAGAAGAAACGGCAGCCATCTCAATATCAGAGACACATCCTAATCAATGTAAGTTTACCAGCAGACTAATACCAGGTCAGCTGTCTATAAAAAGGAGATACACATCCAAACCAACTTGATATTTGGAAGCGGTAGACTAGCCAAATATAAGCAAGGAGAACATCGGCTCTAAACCATCGCATAAACCTTATCATATACAAAGCAGAGGCTGCCAAATCCCCAGAAGCAGAGCAGGTGATTGGCTATAAGTACATTCAAAATTAGGACTACAGCATGCAAGTATAAGGGTATGTGCACACACAAAATAAAAAAGTCTCAAAATACGGAGTTGTTTTCAAGGGAAGTTTTTTAATCAAAGTTGCTTTTTTCGCAGCGTTTTTAATGCCCGTTTTTGGAGCTGTTTTTCTATAGAGTCAATGAAAAATGGCCACAAAAACGGCTGAAGAAGTGACGTGCACTTCTTTTTCGCGGCCGTTTTTTTTCTTATTGAAATCAATGGGCAGATGTATGGAGGTGTACTGCTTCCGATTTTTCAGCCATTTTTGGGATGTTTACGGCCCGAAAAACGGCTGAAAACACTCTGTGTGAACATACCCTTGTAATTCAGATAGGAAAACGGTTTATTAAACTAATAGAAAATACATTTAAAAAACAAAAGTAATCATGTGATCCATTTTTTCAAATTGATAAACAGACAAATCCAGTAATCAGGTATATTATATACAAGCAAAAGTCACTTCTTACAGTGCCATTTTTATCTCCTTCACTTTGGCAAATCTGCCAACCATCTTGTCTTGTCAATTTCAATGTCCTTCCCAATGCTTAGTAAGGATAAATTGGACTTTCTGGCCTCATGCATGGATGCTGATAGAAGTGTTTTAATAAGTTGCAAGCGGCTAAAACTTCTCTCCGCTTTTGCACTACTGACAGGAATAATTAGATAAATACGGTACAGTGTACTTAAGTTTGGAAAGGCTCCATCCATGTCATTGGCAGAGAGAAATGATAAGATTTTGTCAGTGGTGACCAGCTCTCTCTCAATTGACAGCTCATTGTATATATTACAGAAAGTAAGGAAATCATTTAACACTACCAGGGCCAGTTTTAGACAAAGTGTGGCCCTGAACAAGGTTAAAAGTGGGGCCCCAAATGCTGAATTAGGGCCTGTTCACATCTGTGTCAGGGTTCCATTGATGGCTTCTGTCAAACCTTTCAGTCAGGGGAACCCATGAACGCAAATCAAACGGAAACCATAGCTTCCGTTTGCATTACCATTAATTTCAATGGTAATGTTTCAGTTCAAATGGTTTCCCTTTGTCTCCGTTCTGTAAGGTTTCTGTTTTTTTTGGTGGAAACAATAGCACAGTTGACTGTGCTATTGATTCAGTCAAAAAAAACGGAAACCTTACGGAACGTAGACAAACTGAAACCATTTGCAATGGAAGCATTACCATTGAAATCAGTGGTAATGCAAATGGAGGTGATGTTTTGCGTTCGTGGGTTCCCCTAACGGAAAGGTCTTACGGAAGCCATCAATGGTACCCCGACGCAGATGTGAACACACCCTTATTGTATCCATAATGCAGTCAATTCAGAAGGCGTTGTGCAGAGAACTGCATCACTGATTTATAGTGTGTCCAGAAGTGTTACAAGCCCCAAAGCATATGTCCCCCTCTCACACAAAAATTATCTTATTATAAATATACAGTTATTAAATGATACCACTATACCAGATGAAATAATACCCCCCATACTGTTACTGAATAATATCGCCACAACCACATAGTGACTGAACAATACCCCCATACTATTACTGAATAATACCGCCACACCATCACCACATAGTGACTGAAGAATACCCCCATATTGTTACAGACTAAACGCCACTATACAAAGACCAATATTACCACCATGTAGTGACTATATAGTGGTAGATGCCAGTTATTCACAGGAGCTCTATACACAGGAGCTCTGCAGACTATATATTGCCACCATATAGTGACTATATAGTGGTAGATGACAGTTATAGACAGCTCTGCAGACGATATAAATGATTACAGCACGTTTATATCTAGGGACTCACAGGTGATGTTCTCTGATTAGAGTCGTTCACTTTCCCTTTTTTTCTTTATTCGGCGCAGACCACTGTGATGATTTATTCCAGCCACGGCTCGTCTCTGCAGAATTTGACACAAAAACATGTTGGTATCTCGCTTTCCAAGCACCCTCCCCACCTATACCCATTCTCTCATATAAACTTCTAATCTACAGTGCCCCAGATGGTAATAATGATCCCTCAGTGCCTGACACAATAAAAGAGTCCCATTAGTAACCATGACCCCTTTGTTGCCCAATTTGTCCTGAGTGCGGCAATACCCGATATGTGATGATAAACTGCCGTTTGGGCCCATGCGAGGTCTCAGAAGGAAAGGAGCGCTATGTGTTCTTTGGAGTCCAGATTTTGCTGGATTGGTTTTCGTGCGCCATGTCGGCATTTGCAGAGCCCCAGAAGTATCAAAGCAATGGAAACCCCCCAGAAGTGACTCCACCCCTTAAGGCATTCATCTAGAGGTTTAGTGAGCATTTTGATCCCACAGGTATTGTCTAAAAGGTAATGCGCAGCAGATGGTGCAGTGTGAGATTTGCAATTTTCTATATATGTATGCCATTTCAGTGTCCAATATCTTGTGCCCAGCATGCGCCACCGGAGATATACACCCTATAAATTGTAATGTGGGTTCTCCTGGATACAGCACTACCCTACATGTGGCTGTTATCTGCTGCCTGGGCACACGGCAGGGCTTAGAAGGGAAGGACCACCATTTGGCCTACTGGAGCTTTTCTGGTGCTAAGTCGTGAATGCAGAAACCCCTGAGGTACCAGTACAGTTGAAACCCCCAAGAAGTGACCACATTTTAAAATCTACACCCCTTAAGGCATTCATCCAGAGGTGTAGTGAGCATTTTGATCCCACAGGTATTGTGTAAAAGATAACGCGCAGCAGATGGTGCAGAGTGAGATTTGCAATTTTCTATACATATATGCCATTTCAGTGTCCTATATATTGTGCCCAGCATGCGCCACCTGAGATAGACACCCCTAAACTGTAATGTGGGTTCTCCCGGGTATGGCAATACCCTACATGTGGATGTTATCTGCTGCCTGAGCACACAGCAGGGCCCAGAGGGGAAAGATGAGGAGGATAAGCTGTGCGGAGTGCATCAGGGTAGATGAAAAATCTAAGGGATCTATGATAAATTTTAAAACACTCTTTCATACAGAGTCCTGTTTTTTAGGACACGTGTCACATTAATATATTATGTCCTTCCTTATCCCCCTCGTATAGCAGACTTTGCACCTCTTTTGACTTTTTCCCTTCTTGTCAGTTTGGGGAACTTCTCCTGGAAAGTGTTGCCCTGGAACAATGTGTGTGGCCGCGCTTCCAGAAGTACTGTGTGCCCCCCCTTCTTGGTCCCTAAAGATTAGGTTCTTGATAACCACCTCTTGAAATTCCACTAAAATAGAATACAAGAGACACGGCGCCACATAGTGCAAATAAAAGCGAGGTACAACATGAAAGCAAACTTGATGATAAGAGTATGCTCACCTTGCATTGTAGACACTGGTAGGTGTCACAAAAGTAATGAAGCTGCTGCCAGGTCCATGCACAAAGCAAACAAAGTTTGTTGTCGAATTGAACTTGATAGAGTGAAAAAAGGACCACCGGCGCTGCTAGTATGAACAATGTGGAGGCTTAGACAGGCATCAAAGGAAAGGTATTTAATAGTCAGAGGCTACGCGTTTCAACACCGAACCGGTGTCTTCATCAGGCCAATGTGAACAATGTGGAGGCTTAGACAGGCATCAAAGGAAAGGTATTTAATAGTCAGAGGCTACGCGTTTCAACACCGAACCTGTGTCTTCATCAGGCCAATCTGAACAATGTGGAGGCTTAGACAGGCATCAAAGGAAAGGTATTTAATAGTCAGAGGCTACGCGTTTCAACACCGAACCGGTGTCTTCATCAGGCCAATTGGCCAGATGGGCCTGATGAAGACACCGGTTCGGTGTTGAAACGCGTAGCCTCTGACTATTAAATACCTTTCCTTTGATGCCTGACTAAGCCTCCACATTGTTCATACTAGCAGCGCCGGTGGTCCTTTTTTCACTCTATGAAGTCTTTAAATTCCAGGAAAGTTACCCTTTGGCCTGCACATCGATGTAGCACGTACGCATTGTACAATGCCATCTGTATGATGTGCACGGCCAGCTTCTTATACCACGCCGCATGGAGCTGTAGGGCTTCAGGACTTGATCTGACAAGTCCACCCCTACCATGTACCTATTATAGTCCAGGATGCAGTCTGATTTGGGGGTCTCTGTACTGGTACCTCGTACACAATATGTTGCTGCTAGAATGTGTCCTGCTCTCACCCCTTCTGAGTGTTTGCCCAAGCAGAGTCTTCGGGAGGCCTCTCAGATTTCTTCTGGCAGTGCCGCATGCCGCAGACTTCGGGAAGCGGGGCACTTGAAGAATGGGACGCTGGTATAAAAATTATCCAGGTAGAGGTGGTAACTCTGGTCCAGCAGCACCAAATCCCACACAATTTTTGCATTAACTCCCAGTAGGGGGGGTGCATTCTGGGGGCTGAATACTGTTGTCCTTCCCTTCATATATCCTACATTTGTAGGTATACCGTGATGCACTCTCGCACACCTTATACATCTTCACGCCATACCTTGCCCTCTTACTCGGCAAGTACTGGCGGAATTAAAGCCTCAATTTAAAATGTACCAAGGACTCATTAATAGAAATACACTTCTCGGGAGTGAATGCTTGGGCAAACCGGGCACTGAAATGGCCTAATAGGGGTCTCCGTTTATACAAACGGTCAAAACTGGGGTCATCTCGGGATGGCCGCTGCTCATTATCAGTATAATGTAAGAAGCAAAGTATTGCCTCATTTATTTTTTTTAGGTTCCAGTTCAGTTCTGAAGTTGCTTTGAGAGGCCTATATATTAGACACCCCTATCAAACACCCCATTTTAGAAACTAGACCCCTCAAAGTATTCACAACAGCATTTAGAAAGTTTATTAACCCTTTAGGTATTTCAGAGGAATTTAGAGCAAAGTAGAGGTGAAATTTACATACTTATTTTTTTTTTTAGAAAATCCTTTTTATTCTATTTTTTTCTGTAAAATAGAAGGTTTTACCAGAGAAACGCAACTCAATACTTATTGCCCAGGTTCTGCAGTTTTGAGAAATATCCCACATGTGGCCCTAGTGCGGTAATGGACTGAAACACCGGCCTCCGAAGCAAAGGAGCACCTAGAGGATTTTGAGGCCTCCTTTTTATTATGCACCATGTCCGATTTGAAGAGGTCTTGTGGTGCCAAAACAGTGGAAACCCCCCAAAAGTGACACGGTTTTGGAAACTAGACCGCTTGAGCAATTTATTGTAGTTTTCATGGGGTGCATGTGACTTTTTGATCAGTTTTTATTCTATTTTTAAGAGGCGTGATGACTAAAAAACAGCAATTCTACTATTGTTTATTATTCTATTTTTTTTTCAGCTTTCACTGTGCGCTATAAATGACATATTCACTTTATTTTGCCTGGCTATACAATTACGGCAATACCATATGTTTATAGTTTTTTTTATGTATTATGGCGTTTGCACAATAAAATACTTTTTGTAAAAAATAATTTACTTTTTGTGTTACTTTATTCTAAGAGCCATAACTTTTTTATTTTTCCATCAAGAAAGCCGTGCGACTTGTTTTTTGTGTAACGAACTGCAGTTTCGATCAGCACCATTTTTAGGTACATGCGACTTTTTGATCTCTTTTTATTTCATTTTCTGGGAGGTGAAGTGACAAAAAAATTGTGATTCTGGTACGGTTTATTGTTATTTTCTTTTATGGCGTTCACCGCACGGGATAAATAACAAAATTATTTTGTAGTTCAGGCCGTTACGGATGAGGCGATACCAATTATGTATAGTTTATTTGTTTATTTATCTATATTTATTAATAATAAATGACTGATAAGGGAAAAAGGGGGATTTTACTTTTATTACTTTTAAAACTTGTATTTTCTTATTTTTACACAACTTTTTTTAACTTTTTTTTTAAACTTTTTTACTTTGTCCCACTAGGGAACTTGAGGGCAGGAGGCTCTGATCGCTATTCTAATACACTGCACTACATGAGTAGTGCAGTGTATTAGAGCTGTCAGTTACTCACTGACAGCAAGCATAGTGGGTCCTGACTTTGTCAGGACCCACTAGTCTTCCGTAGATGGCATAGCCGTCGCCATTGTTAGGCGTCCGGTTGCCATAGCCACCATCGCCAGCCGCTATCGCGTAGCAGACCGGCGATGGTAGCTTAACCCCTAAAAAGCCGCGTAGGAGCTGCGGAAACTTCTGTACGAGACAGCAGCTGTCACAGCTCCTGCATGTGTTGGGAAGACGGCCAAAATAGCCGTTACTCCCGTGACGTAGTATTAGGTCATGGAGCGCGAACGATACAGCTACCATGACCTAATAGTACGTCCAGGAGCGGGAAGGGGTTAAGACCATAACAATATAGTGTGTAATAGTCATGCAACAAATAACAGAATTTTTCTTATTCCTATACTGTTTTCCCTATCTATATGTGATAAGGAAATTTAGCTTCTCCCTTTAAACAATTTATTCATTCTGTATGTATTTAGATACACATATCCCCTAAGATTATTGGTGTGGGTCTATTTGAAATCCCATACGGGATGATACTATTCCCAGTAATACTTATTCATTTATTGTATTCTAATCGTGAGTTTAGCTCTATTTCTACAATACAGTACAGGATATTTGGCCTGTTTAATACAGGTTTCTGTTCTCTGCAATATATTGTTCATGAGTCATGACAATCACAGTATTTTTTCGTACTATCCACACTGTTGTATGTTCTATACATATAAACTCTTAGACATTATGTTATTGAGCCCAATTGATGAGCTCCATAGCTCGCGCATGCACAGACTGGCTGGAACGCTAGTGCCGGTCATGTGCATGCGCAATGGTAACCTTCTCACCGCTTGCGTTCCACTGGCTGTATTTCCGGCCTGAGCGCCATCTTTGAGCATGTGCTGTAGGTGCGCACGGACGCTGTCTCCTCGAGGTGCTTAGCA
This sequence comes from Rhinoderma darwinii, assembly GCF_050947455.1. Lineage (NCBI taxonomy): Eukaryota > Metazoa > Chordata > Amphibia > Anura > Rhinodermatidae > Rhinoderma > Rhinoderma darwinii. Next base: position 60,389,344 of record NC_134696.1, on the reverse strand, counting down.
CCGGTAATGTATGACCCGCTGTGTGACTGTTTTATGTTTATATTTCTCAGATTGGCCTCTGCATCTTTCTCTGATTAACCTAATTGCTGATTAAAGCACTGTACTTGATGTTTATACATTTTATATTCACATATGCTGCACTTAATATATGAAATCAATGTTGAATTGATACACTATGAATGATTGTTCTCTAATCTGGGTTGATATTCATGTTTATACACAATTTTTACAAACTGTACATTGATTGGATTTTGTTAAATTATTAGCTGTATCCTCTATTTATACTTGACACTGTGTGTAGTGTGCTACAGCTTGAGAAACGTTCTGTGACAAACCGAAACGTTGCTGCTCACTTTAGGTGAATAAATCCACCATTTTTCATCTATCTAGAAGTCCTTGTGCCGTCACTTTATTCTATGGTGTTCTGTATATTGAAGTTGGGGAAGTGATTCATCCTCTGGTGAATGTGCACATGGTCTAATATACAGTGAAGGAAATAAGTATTTGATCCCTTGCTGATTTTGTAAGTTTGCCCACTGTCAAAGTCATGAACAGTCTAGAATTTTTAGGCTAGGTTAATTTTACCAGTGAGAGATAGATTATATATAAAAAAATAAAATAAAAATCACATAGTCAAAATTATATATATTTATTTGCATTGTGCACAGAGAAATAAGTATTTGATCCCCTACCAACCATTAAGAGTTCAGCCTCCTCCAGACCAGTTACACGCTCCAAATCAACTTGGTGCCTGCATTAAAGACAGCTGTCTTAAATGGTCACCTGTATAAAAGACTCCTGTCCACAGACTCAATTAATCAGTCTGACTCTAACCTCTACAACATGGGCAAGACCAAAGAGCTTTCTAAGGATGTCAGGGACAAGAT